>NW_027021305.1:0-104651 GCF_036884655.1 Musa acuminata AAA Group | reverse complement strand
AACTTCACTGCTGTCTTTCTAATTCATTCAGCGGACTATACTAAGAATCAAAAGGGGCCCCCCTAGAATCATATTAGGAAAAGAGCACTACGCAACACATCAATGAACGAGCCCGTGATTTTCTCATGTCCTCACTTAAACTAGTAAGCCGGATCGATCAGCTCGCTTTCAATACAAGAGTCAGTTCTCTCCTTTCTTTATTCCTGTCTAACCTATCTTCAGTGAGAGCCGCGCCAATGCATATGCTTTCCAAGTGAGAGTTGGAGCTGAGGGCTATAGTGAGCGGGCAGCCCGTTCAAAGCCGATACTTTCTGCTTTTCTTCCTCCCAGCGGTGTCCTCTCCTTTCAACAAAGTGCGATGCTGGAGCCTATTTATGGAAAAGCTAACGTGGTCCCCTCCCACTGAGATTCGATTCCCTGTCAATAATCAAGTTTTGGCAGTTCTATTAAGAGCTGATGGAAACTGTGCGAGAGGAGAAAGGAAGTAAGCCTGCAGCCTGGTAAAGACAAGATTGCTTGGATTTGAGTGTGACTCCCTTTTTGACTATCTGCACAATCACAGACGCGTCACTTGCCTTAAACCACCTTCGGGCTGATCAGATTCAAGCACCATATCTCATATAATTCCATAATGCTTATATAATTCCGGAACTCTCTTCTTTAAGAAAAGACTCGCTCTGACGCTGGCTTTGGTATGAAAAACACTTCTTCGTTTTCTTTTGTTTTGTATGATTGGATTTGCTTAGTAACAGCATCAATAGTGGAGCTGTGAAAAGAGACTTGATTCCTTTCAGGAGTCCAGGATATAGAGAATCCAATCTAGAAAGAGTTGCCGAAACCGGTGCTACACCAAAGCTACAATTTGAATGAAGCGAGGCCAAGCAACGAAAACCAGAAATACGGCCAAGCTACGACTACAAAAGCAATGAAAACAGGACTGGCTAGTAAAACATATTCTATTTATAGTACCTAATGAATAGTATATGTTATTGGGAGTACAGTACCCATATTAGTAGAGTGCGGTTCATAAAGTAGAGAGTAAGGATCAAGCCCATACTCCGTTTCAAGATCAGAAGCGGAAGAGATAGAATGCAGCAGGATAAGAATCAATTAAGGGATCTGTTGCCGAAGCCTAATCTCCTCTTTCTTTTGTATGCCCACTTAGTTTCATTCTGCCTTTGATGTTGAGAGCACTAGGTGAGTTACCGGCTTCCATTGGAACCCTATTGCCTAATTCTTCTGTTTCCAATGTGACTCCTTCAGCCTATTAATTAAGGTGCTTCAAGCCTACCGGTATTCCACTCGAAAAGGAAAGTCGACGAAAGAATCAGAAGTAGGTACCACTCCTATAAGATAGAATATAAATTGTATCAGAAGCGGGGCCAAGCAACGCAAAGACAACTAGAATAATCAACTTACATATAGTAGATTTATTAGTTGTTATTACAATACCTGTTTGGGGGGCCGCTCAGTAATAACGAACTTATTTATGAACTTCAAGTCCCGTGTTCGAGGCCAAGCCACTAAATCAATCCCTTGTGCATTAGCTTACTTTCCAGGGGTGTGCCAACAGTCTCTGATTTGGCTACTATTCCCATTGATTTGACTATTCCTATTGATTTGACTCTGATTACTCTGATTTGGCTACTATTCCTATTCCTATTGATTTGATCTGAAGCTGCTGCAATTGATAAGTAAGCGCGGGTCAGGCCTGTATCAACTATTCTGCAACTAAGAAGCTAAGGAAGGACCTACCACAGCTCGAAGTAGAAAGTGGTTCGTTGAAAAGAAAAGAGTGAGTAATGAGTCCTGTTTTTGGGAGCTTAAACTGTCTTCGTCTATGCTTTCGGCGGCTGCCAATATATAGCTATAATGAAGTTATGACAAATCCTGTTTACGCCGGGTTTCGTCAAGCCAAGTCAATACTAGAGCATCTCTGTTAACTTCATTCTTATTGCCTACTTTGCTATGTGTTTTTGAAGCTGTTAGGTAGAAAGGAAATCAGCAGTTAGAGCTAGAAAGGCTTGAAGCACTTTGTTTGTGCATTAGCTTACTCTCGGGTAACATTAGAAATCCTCTTCTTCTCTAATTACCAACTTATATCAGGTAGAAACCCTTCCTTATTCATATTTGTACTGAAGTGAAACCCCCTTCCTTATTCCTATTTGTACTGAAGTTTTGAATTGAACTAACTCATTAAAGTAAAGAATTCACCTCCCTCGCCAGCCTCTGCTCCTGACTCTCAACTTGTTGAATCGATAGCATAATAAGTCTTCCGAGCTGGAGATTTCCCTGCCCTCTATGGCTTGCCTATAAGGAAATGATTCACTGAAATTATGATACTAGATAGTTTCATTCAATACAGGCACCGCAGCTGACAACTATTGACTGAATGAGACCGGCTCCGCTACCTCTGGCTAACTTGAATTATGACTGGTGGAGAGTGCCACTCCTATACTTATTAGGGATATTCCTATTCTTACAGACAGAAGCCCTCGAAAGATCAGACTCAGTTTCCTAAGAATAATAGGCTCAAGCAGAAGCCAGAGAAGCATCAGTTCTCAAGTAAGCGCTAAAGGAAGCTGCAAGTAGTTCTGAGTTATGATATAAATTACCGCAACTCTGATAATATAGGTTCAATTAGTTCAATACCTTAGGGCTAGTTCCAGTTGTT
Source organism: Musa acuminata AAA Group (assembly GCF_036884655.1). Taxonomy (NCBI): domain Eukaryota; kingdom Viridiplantae; phylum Streptophyta; class Magnoliopsida; order Zingiberales; family Musaceae; genus Musa; species Musa acuminata. The sequence goes on along the minus strand of NW_027021305.1, from coordinate 101,977 downwards.
GGAGACGAGTATCTTTCTGTTGGAGTGGAATACCGAGTGGAGTCTTCAAGTCTGGTTTCGGGTGCTAAAACAAAAGAAGTAGGTGCGGGTAGTATTGTTTCTGTTGGGAAGTCATTCTAGTTCGGGTGTTGAAAGATCTGACTTAGTTCACAGAGCCTGAGTGAAAAGAGGAAGTATGGAGGTCGGGTGCTTGTGTTCAGCAAGTAGTAAATAGAGAAGTCGTTCTGTTCTCTTAAGTAATAATACCAGTGAGCCGGCAACTCAGTAGTTCAAGTCAGAATGAAACCACTACTAGGTTCGGGTGCTTGTGTTAAGCAAGTAGTAAATAGAGAATCTTTGGTTTGAGTTTCTATACTTGTCCAGTAGTGGCATGGCTGTTCTCTTAATAAAGAAAGGATCACTGATTCCACTTCCGCATCTAGTAGGATAGAAATGGAACTTAGGAGTCTTTAACTCGCTACCGCGGAACATTATACGTTCCTTGGTGAATGGAACGAGTGAGGGAAAGAATGGAACGAGTTAGGGCAAGAATGACACTAAGTAGGCTCAGGCCAAGCAATGGGCCAAGGAACTACTAATGAAAACCAATGCCGCTAGGCTGAGACCCCATTTGATCTAGTAATAAGGCTCTACCACCCCATACATGAAGTCTAAGAAAAGGAACTGCCGGTCCAGAGTAGATAGGCAATGAATGTATAGACTGGGGGCGCCATGACAAAAAGACTGATGTTATGGAGTTTTAGGGTACGCTTCTCCACCCTCTAGCCTATTCTAGATAAAGAATATTAAGACTATTGAACCTTATCGTATTGCTATGTTATTTTGGATTATGAAACAACTATGGCTGCCTTCTACTACAAGGGTTTGATAGAATGACTTTATCTTAGATTCAGCTCACTCCCTAATGACCCTTATTAACTTAGGGGCGGCTGCAATACCTTGCTAGGAGCTAACGGTGTTTTGAGAATAGTGTGTAACTCCCTTTGCCGTTAATAGCAACTTCTAATTGTTATTATATGATTAATGACTTTCTTTGCTACTAAGAGAAGCCTTTAGGCCTAGAGCACCCCACAAGTCGTCCTTTGGGCTTAGTTCTGTGCCACCTTTAGCAAGCGCCCAGATGAAGAAGAAACTAGGAGTCGCTCTACTTTTCTGGTATAGGAGAGAAAGCAAAAAGAGGAATTAGAGTTACCGCTTTCATTTCGGAATGTGGGACGACAATATAGGTTCCCGCTTTCTTAGTTTAGGGTACAGGCCCAGAGATAGGATGGAGGTTCATTTGATTTGCGCTTGATTCTAATAAGTTCCAATATAGAAGGTAAAGGCAATCAATCAATCTTATTTCTGATCGCCAACAAACTAGGATGAAACTGATTGAAACCTCGCTTCCTTAACAGAGACCTACGCTATTATAATAGTATAGCAAGCTAGATTCTTGGACCTACGCTATTATAATAGTATAGCAAGCTAGATTCTTGACTTTGTAGCCAGCAGTAATGGGTAAGTCTAGAGAACAAAGGTCCTTCGAAAGGAAAGTCCGTTTTCAGAATGCAAGTGTTAGTCAATAGAATAGGTTGGGGTTATTATCTAGGGCAGGAAGTAGCAGAGTCACTGAAGTAGCTTAGGAACAAGTAAACAAACAAGGGCTTTCGAACATGTAAGTTTAATATATCCAAATCGGTAATAAGAAGAACTTAGATGCTATGATAGCTCTTTCTCGAAAGATTGTGAGGGTAGGCCGAAACCTTTCCTTGTTGAATGTGTGGGTACCGCCTGTTATAGAATGAATGGTTGTAACCCAAGGGATAGGTAGCTTACTATTGTATTGTTCATCTTTGTGTTATGCGTACATTTTCTCTTCCTCGTTTTCTGTCTGTATCTGTGTTTGCGACTCGAGAAAATGCTAGATCAGGAGTAGGAACAAGATAAGATACTGTATACGGGAGAAAGAGTAGGAGAAGATACCATATATGAACCCCTGTTTACGCAAGAAAGAAAACAGAACATATTGAATTGAAAACAAACATATCAGAACCCGGAACAACAAAATAGTCCTGTTGCGCCTAGAAGAGAGAAGAGTACTGTTGCGAAGAGGAAACTCGCCAAGTGAACTTAGCAACTACGTAGTGACAAAAGCATAGAGCCAAGCTACTGTCGAACCGAAAAAATAGAAGAACCTGTTTCCCAGAAACGGATTTACCATTGGAGTAGTTGAAGAGCTGCCCTACCGCCATGAAGACAGGACGCGGAGCCGAATTAAGCAAGTAAGACGAACACTAGCGGCCCTTTAGCGCTTTCACTCGTTAGGAAGTAGGTAAGAGCACAGAGCACCCGGTTGGTTACCCAATTCTTGGAAACAGAGCTCATTCTTCTGTTTCGGGACTTCAAGTTCAATTCAGACTTAATAGTATAGTATAGTACCTGGCCTGGTTCTTTCTATTCTGAGTATAGTACCTGTTTGTTACTTCAATGCCACACTTAATCATTTCCCGACCTCGACCCGAAAGATTCAATCAATTCTTTGACTGCAAAATTCCTTAGTGATAGAGCAAGAGCATCAATCAGTTCATAAATTATGGATTCCATTACTGTTTTACCTAATACAGCTAGATTAATGCTTTACGGGGGGACTAAGCAATCTGATAGTGTGGGTCATTTTCTACTTTTCTATATGATCTCGGTGATGCTATGATAGCTCGGCGAAAGAAATAGTGGAGTTTTTCTGTTCCATTGGCCTTACTACGTTGCTTGGTGGACTTGCTGATGACAGTTATTAACTCCTAATATTACTGATCGTACTCTCTTATTTGTGCTTTTTATCTGATTCCTCGACCCCGACATTGATGGAATTGTTGGTCTGGTCTACCGCTCTGCTTATGCTTATTCTTCTTAATAGGAATGAATACGATGAAACTGATTGACTTTGACTTCCCATTTTGATGAATATCGAATTTCATTATATGGTTATCCTTTCACTTCAAATGATTCTCACAGCATCTAGATGAGGACGTACGTCTTCTGGGCTGCTACATGAATTGACTGAAATACGGCATAAGCAATGGTTGGTCTATATAGAGTCCAATATAGCAAGCTTCCCACTAGTTTTCGAGAATTTGGTTAATCTTGCGGAATGAGTCTATGTTTCTGCTTTCTGCTTTTTGGATTTATTGAGGAGTGGAAGCTGGTCTGGAACCAGTGATACCTGCTAGAGAGAAAGGGGCAAGAGCTTACTTCTGCGGAGTGCTATTCTATTTTGAAAACCAAAACAACCTGGAATAATGAAGCTCTGTTGAAAATCCAAAATATACTTCTTTACTTGTAGGAAGACATTTGGAACATCTAGCTTGTATAGGGACTACTTCTTTGATGCAGCAATAGCCGTGCTCATCGTTTTCATCTTAACAACTGGACGGAAGGTTTCCTCCAAATCTATCCAATATTATATTATTGAGCAAAGACTGGATTTTGTTTGCTATAAGCCGTTTGTACGTACCTCTAGAAAAAAGAGAAAAGAGCCAGATGCTTTACGCTTGACCTTGCACACCTACTTGTTTCAAATCGATCGCTTACCCTTTCTTTAAGTAAAGGAACAAAATCACTCCCCAGGTATTACTTATTGAAAGAACTTGTAGCTCTGGTCTCTCTCCAACATGATTGAGATGACGCTTCATAAGAATCAAAGGAATTGGGTTCTTTTATGGAGAAGAGAGACTCGCAAGATATACACGATTACAAGTAGATACAGAATGAACAATAAAGTAGGAGACAAAAGAATTGCATGAAAGAAAGCAAATAACAGGACGAGAGATACGAGAGGAATGGCGTACCTCAGGCATGCATGTTGTCTGGAACTGTCTCATGGCTTGAGTCTGTAGAGGAAGAAGCGTTGGTTTACTGATCTCTTTCAGGTCCTGGCTGAGCTTAAACAAGATCTTGTGTTAGACTAAGTTTCTATCTGGTATAAACTATGTAAGAGAGTCACTGGTATAAACTATGTAAGAGAGTAACAGGCTTCTCTGGCTTTTAGATATGTCATAATTCACTGTAATACTATACTTGGGAAAAACTAGACTCATCAGTGTAAGAGAAGTGGAAGTGGAAGCAGTGGAGGCAGAAGGTCGCAAATCCCCACTCCCCCGGAAATTCAAAGCAAAGGCAGAAAGGGATCTGTTCAAACCAGAACTAAGACTAGATAAAGATGTAAGGAGGGCTAATTCCGCATAGACCAATAGATAGATTCAAAAGAACAATGCAATAAATGATCCTTCGGTTCGGTCAGTGATTCTTTCCTTTAGTAGGAAGAGCCATGCTTAGGTCAGTTCCTTCAGTTCGGGCATTGACCAGGTTAGTGATGAAAAGACTTCCAGCGCCTTACTGTGGGAATAAATAGGGGAATTGATTCCGTCTGCAAATGATAGGGTGATGGCTCCGGAGCCTATAGGTTAACATCAAATTCTAGAGCCAGATGCTTTCTTCATTGACCAACGGATGCTTTCTTCATTGTAATTGGCCAAGTGAAAGCGGGCGTAGGAGCTCCTTTTTGGTCCAGGCACCTACGAGTTTTGGGTCCAGGCACCTACTACTACTATAGTATAGGGATTTGGAGGACCATATTGACGGTAGCACCAGCAACGGAAGTATACTAAGTAGATTTACCCAAATCAAATACACCTACTCTTTTTTGCCGACCCCGCCATGGATTTCTCAATCAAGACGAAGACATATATCCCGGGTTCTTTTATGTTGTTGGGTAAGAAGTGTTGTTCCTCGATGTCACTTTCCCATGTCAACTAAAACCAAACTAAACCACTATTTCCTGCAAGTGTTCCTGTGCCTTAAGGCGAGCAAGAGTCTAAAGTTCAGTACTACTATAGTTTTGGAAAGCGACGAAGCAGATCTGTCCTTCTAAAAGAAAGGGTGAAGGATTTCGAATCGCTACGAAAGAAACAAACCTCTTTGATCACTTGTTTTAGGTAGCTATTTAATCCGTCTCATATGTGCGATTACCAATTCCTTCTTTGAAAGATGTTTGCTTAGCCCCGCTGGGATAGACATAAACAGCCAGGGATAGACATAAACAGCCAGGATTGCATATCTTACCCATGGTTTAATGGGAATTCATGCTAGAAGCTTGGCGCGCGATTGAATGCATTCCTGCGAGCCTCTTTCCTTTATATATAAGTTCATTATTTATATCTGGTAAGACGGAAGTTCATTATTTCTATCTGCGTTCATTCCGGTACCTAACGGCGCGCATCTCTAAAGCAAAGACAGGTGAGAATTCTAAGAAAGAAAGAAAGCCACACTACTTAGAATAATCAAGAGCTGGCGGGACTACCGGGACTACTTGACTTTAATAGTTCATCTTACTTCTAAGCAGATAGTTTGCTTCGCAAATTAGTAGGAATATGGAATATGAGCTTGTTCTATAAACTACATTCCAATCGAACGGCTCGGAAACCATTATCGATTCAATCTGTAACTGTCCTCTGGGGATTCATCATTCAATCTGACCTCAAGCTGTAGTTTGCTGGGCAGCGAATGGCATCAAAGCGGATGTGCCGCGCCTATCTTGATGAAACCAGAAGCTAGAGTCAGAGTGAGCCCCCATGTTGTAAGTTCAAAGAATGGCTTTAGTAGTGGCACAAGACAGATTTCAAGCAAGGCGGAGTGGGAAAGCTAACCCGTTCGCTTAATCTTACCTTCGTCTTCGTTCGGGCTTTGTAGCGAGGAACGTCTTACATCGAGTTTAAGCTATGCCAAGAGATCACACAACTTTGATACGGTCGGTTCCCTTGGTAATTATTAAGGGGAAGTCCCGAAACTGAACTAGTGAATTGATAGGATCATTGCTAACCCATTGGCTTCACGAGATCGGATAGCGCAACATAGGGCATTTTCTTAATGATAAGATTCTATTTCTACACTCTAGACATATCTGGCCTCTGATTTCCTTGCCCGCCTAAGAATATGCCTTCCTTTTTCACAGGTGGGACGAAGTCGCATTGATGGAATCGGCCACTTATCCAATTCCGTCGCCGAAAAAGTCAGTTAGGCTTTACTTGACGAGTATACCTTAGTTACCGGCTTATTGCTTATTAAGACCTGCGCGGAGTTTCTTTGCTTTCAACTGTTGTTGGCAAAAGTCAAAGCAGAGCTGACCTGTAGTCCCATTATCCACCTTTATAGACATTTTGGAATAAGGTTCTCTGTTTAACACATCTTGGCCGAGCAGGAAATAAGTGCTTTGTCGGTTGAAGGTGCTCTCTTCTCTACTCCGTCACATAGGATAGATACTTCACTATAATAGTCTTCTATGCATCTTCTGTCTCGTCTCTTGGCTTTCGGGGATATAGTTTCAACCGTATAGATTCTCCCTTAAACACTCTCGCACTAGGAAGGGACCAAAAGCAATATACCGCTCTAGCAAGAGAGACTCCTTTCATTTTGGATCGTAAGTCCACTTTTATTCCGTTTGAGTTTGTTTGCCTTTCGAGTTTGTTGAATCAAAACTTTCGTAACACCCCGTTCGTTGGTGAAGTAAGCCGCGAAAACTAGCTTGCTTATAGTCCCCCGCCTAGCTTCTCTGTAACCAACAACGGATCCATTTCACCGGGATAGCATTTACCAAAGAAGGTTGTCTCAAAGCCACACCCCCGCATAGACACCTGAAGAAACAAAAGCTTAAGGCGCAGGCCGGACTCAGCTAAAATGCTAAACTTCAACTAATAACTAACAGAATAGGAGCACTCATTAAACCTTGGATGGTCGTCTGGTATCCAAATCCAGAATTCATAGAACAAGGAGGGAGCAGAGCTGACAGCAAGTATCCTAAAAGCCAGGAAAAGGGGTTGGTTGGCTTCTGATAGATATTCGGGGGACCCTGTGTTGAAACTACAATCGTATATAAGGGTCTCCGCCTACTCTACGAATTCACATAAAAGGAAGACCTAACAAAGCAAGTTTCTGGGTGATTTCAGGAGACAGAACCGAAGGAGAGGAGCTTATGCCACTCGACAGGTTGGAGAAGAGCGTAAGCCACTCGACGAGGAAGGATAAGAATATGAGTCCTCCTTAATGAAAAAAGCATCAAGTTAACGTTAGAGAATAGATCTTTGATGAAAAATGAAATAGAAAGCCGAGCGAGTTAGACTAACAAGCTCTTTATGTATCGTAGGAATCATTAGAACCGCTGGCCCTAAGACCCTAAAGACACGAGCTCCACAATGGAAGTAGGAGCATCAACCATTTGTCGAATCGAAAGCTTCGCCTACGACGGAACTCAGCGCTTGTCTTACTTTTTTGGATCTAAAACCATACTCCAACCCTGCAACAAATGAGCGGCATATGAACGGAACGAGACCCTTCGAAGAGACTAAGATCGGGGAGAAAAAAGCCCTTTATTACTATCCATTCATTTTATGATTTGGAATAGTTTGTGGATTCTGCAGGTGAAGATTCGGCGTCGGCCTAGGCTTCTTTATACCTTGGATTTGGTACGAGAGCCTATGCTTTAGGAACAGGCTCAGGCCACAACGCTTAAGGTGGAAAGAAAGAATCCTACTCACTTTGTAACACAGACTCAAATGGGAAAACTAATCAGAAACTTCCACTGCGGAATGACCCGGATCAAGGGTATTCTTATTGTAGTTATAGAACCCATATTGGCTTGGCTACTTGAATCATTTATTCCCCTCTTTTATAGCTGATGATTTGGCTGAAGCTTTGGATTCTGTACTTTATATTAGGGTAGGGGGAAACATGAGCTTTTGGTTTTGATGCTCCAGTGGTGAGTGTAAACCCACCGAAGCGAGTGTGACAAACCCAGTTTTGACTTTCGGGGAAGTGCTCCAATGTTTAAAGCGGAAGACGAATCAGAGAGAAATGGGTATATATCTGCAGGGGCGGAACAAGAAGCAGCGCTAGCTAGCTACAGGACAAGACTCAAAGTGGGCTTTCGTCTCCGGGTAGAACCCAACGATGATAAAGCCTAGCTATCCTTGCCCGCGTTCTTTCCGGGTAAAGGGCAGCTCATTCGTTTCTATCTCCATCGGGATAAGCTGAAACCTACGCTGTGCACAGCTAATCAGTCATTGCTTGTGTTCGGAGCTATCTGATGTCCATCGTTCCGAGCTACGCAAAGCTGCTAAGCGATCAATCTACCTCACTCCCCCACCTGACTTATAGTTATAGATTAGATCTTTCACTTTACTCATCGATGGAAAATGGATCTTTCGACTATATAGATTCTCGCCCCGCCTAACATCTATCATTCCTTTGAAAACCCCTTTAGCGGCTGCACCAATATAGTATTCTATTATGAATTTGTCTTCTTTCTTATCCGCCTACATAGACTTCACTTATTAACTAAAGTCCAGATCCGCTTTGTCGCGTTCCTCCCCTTCTCCTTCGCTGACTAGACTCGTGCCCACTCCACTGTCGATGAAGAATGCGGACGTATAAGCTTTCCTTAACAAAAGCATTCCCTTTCCCGCTTTACTGGAGCATTTCTTTACTTGACCGGACCAATTCATATATATATAACCCTGACAAAACGAAAAGAATCCCATTTGTCTATGTTCTATACTGTATACGCTCTTCTTACCTGAATTGCTTTAGGTATTTTATTCGTTCCCTTTCAAAAGCTTACTCAGGCTCATATTCATAGGGGGGCGCCTATTTCTCTGTAAGAAGAAGAGCCCTTATTCTTCGGGTATTAAAGAAAGAATACTTTTTTCTGGCTGAGGATGCTAAGACCGGATAAAGACAGTCGACTTACTTATTCTGTGCATTTGCTTTGGCATTTGTCCCTTCGCATTCCTAAAGTCAGTGAGAAAATCTCCTATCCGGCTCGTTCCAAGTATTCCATTCGCTCCTCTCTGCATTCAGCCCATGAAGCTTCCCCACTTCAAAGCCTTGGGCTGGGCGCTTGCCTGGGCCTCTTAGTCAACTATTTCGCCTTATTGAAGGACCTATTCTCTCTCGTGGGCTATTGGCAGTCCCATTTTCCTAGGGCCATTTCCATTCCTAAATCCAATCTCAAGCGTTACATTTGGTTCTTCTTTACTGCTTTCATGCGGCTGGATTTCGCTTCTTTCTAAGAGCCGTAGACAAAACTCTGGACGGCAAGTCTCCTTCTGGGCTGACCCTCCTGACTCATGATTGTAAAAGATCATGTCGAGTGCGAGCTGGGGGCCCAAGGTTATTGGTTTTGGAATGAATGGGATTAGACTTGTCTGTGAAAGAAGATCTGTCCTTGCCAGCGCGAGTCAAATCCTTATAACACTTAGAGCAGCTCTGGATCTGGCATCAATTGTTTATCCTGTATGATCAGAGCACCGGTTCAGGCATTGGGAGTTGATTCGATAAGAGTCATTGCGGAGTAGAGAACTAGCAGCTGCTGTTGGAAGATGGGATTGTATACTTGGCAACCTCTTTATTCCTAGACCTAACTGAGCGAGAACTCTAAGGAATAATCCCTCAAAATAGAAAGAAGGACTATCTCTGTCTTTCCCCCTATGGCAGCTTAAGTCTTTGCTTTAACAAAGTAAAAGAGACTATCTGTATTTCCCCCGATAGCTTAAGTCTTTGCTTCGACTAACAAAGTAAAGGACTGTAGCTTGAGAAAGACTGATTTCTTGGTGTTGGGCAAGAAGGGAAGGATTATTTCAAAGTCAAGTGAACAGAGCCTTAAGGGCAATCAGGAGAAAAGAGAGCAGATTCACCTCGCACTCAACTTGCATTTCCGAACTCCACTTGATGATTCTGAACCGAACCTATCCTTGAAGTTATGAACTGGAACTTGAAAACTAATACTATACTTTATAGGGCTGAAGCAACTCGCCGACAGCCAAGCAACGGGTGACACGCAACTACATCCAATTGAAACAAGCAACTACAAGAAGTATCGAGTTCCTAAGCGAGGTTAAGCTCCCGAATCAACAGTAGAAAGTCAGTAAGCTGCGAGTGCGAGTGGTGTTGTCAATTCTGCAAGTGACGTTTCTTGGGGAAGAATCTTGTAGTGAGTAAGCTGCCCTGAAGTTAATGGCGAGAGTAAGTGGTGAGTCAGGACGGCAGGAGGAGTCTTTCAAGTCTAGTTCGTGTGTTGTCGATTCAGAAAGTGACGTTCTAGCTGGATCAGGTGATGAAGCAGGTCCGGGCCCAATCGTTCTCGTATCATATAGTCCAGGCCCCATCGTTTTCGTATCATATATAAGTGGGTAATCAGAATAAGTTATATGCACAGCAGTTCCATATTTCCATTCATGTTTTCCTTTACTCGGCACAATAAGATTATTAAGTTATAAAGTAGTCTAAGGTGCGCCGCTTGGCTTAACAAAGAAAGAATCTCTATATTAGCACAAAAACAGTGAAATCAATTCAATGAGAAACGGAAATAGTGTTCGAGCAAAGGTCTCTGTGTAGTCCCGCTCGCTAACCCACCTAGTGCTCTGTGCTCAAGATATTTGAGTGAAGATTCAATTGCTAAGTAGAAACTCGCTACCGCTATCCATTATGCTTGTTGAGTAAAGAGCCGTATCAGAAGCTGGGTTAAGGGCTTACTCTAGTCCTGTTTCTTTTGTGTTGGCGATTAGAATAGAATCCTGAGTGGAAAGGTTTTGTACGAGTGTTGTCTTATACAGATACATAAGCGGAAACCTAGTTCTCTGTCATTTAAGAATGGAGTGAACTTACCTCCTTACCGCAAAACAGAAGGCTAGATCAGGTAGCGTTGACAGTATAGTAGCAGAGGGGTGTAATCGAAGAAGTAGCGACCCTAGTGCTCCTCTCTAAAGTCATAATTCTACTATAGAGTAATAATGGAGAGTCTACCCTATCCCCTACTTACTTGATATACAAAGATGACAATACGATCTCGCCAAACCAAGGTGTCTTCTATAAACTCACTGTTAGGCCTAGCCAGCAAGCTCAGAAGTGGGAATGAAAGTCCGGCTACCAGAGGAGCTATTCTTATATTATATGATTCAGACAATACCTCATTAATTAGATCCGGGTCGAAAGAAGGCCGTGCGAGTGATGATCTCCATCTCTGTCTGTCTTTCCACCCCTTCGATCATTCGCCTCAGAGGTTTGGTACGCTCCCCGACTTTTCCTTTTCGGTGATGAAGAGGTCTATTAAGAAATGCACCCTTATTCCCTTGTTCTATAAAGAAATGCACCCTTATTCCCTTGTTCTATAAAGAAATGCACCCTTATTCCCTTGTTCTATTAATCCGGGGGGCGAACTAATAATGAAATCGCGTATACTTCATATTGGGGGAGAAGATGAATTCAATCCACTTTGATCTCTACTGCGATAACTCATATATAAAGAGAAGGCTTTGCCCCCTGCTTGCTTCTCCTCTTTCCTTTGCCGAGACAGTTCCGGTCCTTATGCTTGATGTTGATAGAAGAGAGGTCGGTTCAGATGTAGCTACCGCTTCCTTTTTATTGAAGCTTGTTCCTCTGCCGAGGTATATGCTGATTTAGTCTGTCTTGTAGTCCGAAACAAGGAAGACAAGGAGATACTAGTCTAGGAAGCCGGATGGACAACCTGCTTTTCTTAATTGCTTTCGTTATCTGTCATTTCCATTCATAGGAAGCGCTAGAAGACCCGGGCAATGGCGAGTATCTAGCTAGGTGCTTTCCTGTTTCTAGTCCTCGGTTTTTGCTGTCTTTCTCTAGCTGGTGTCGTTCATAGGCGAGCGAGTTCATGCTTTTCCTCCGTTACTTATGCATAACCAGTGGCTTTCTCTGGGAATGGACTATAGGCCTATGAAGCCTTGGTCTAGAACGGGAATCTCTTATTTCACAGATGAGAAGGTTTTGATCTACGAGAGTCCACTACTGTGAGTAAAGATGGAGACTCAGCGATGCATCCACTGGTCGGTACTACCCTATCCCTGTGGATTATGGGGTAAGTTCCCAGGCTCATGGAATGCTTGCTAGGTCTTAAGGATCGCTTAGGGTTTCTCTACAGCATCCGATAATAGGTCTCGTTCCCATATGACCAAGTCCTGTTTACGCCCTTCCTCACAACATGGGGCTCGGGAAAGTGAGTTGGTCTTGAGTTATCTCTTGAGATCTTGCCAAGAATCTACCATTCTGAATATCCTTCCATCGAGTACGCCACCACAACTTTACATCGCCTGATCGGTACATGGTAGCAGTGGATACTTTGGATGTAAAACCGTCAGTCATAAACTAGATCTCAAACCGTCAGTCATAAACTAGATTAGATAAGGTAAGAGCTCAATTAGGAAGATGAATGCCAGCCAAATGGATAGCATCTATAACTCAGACTCACCGATCCGACTGTAAATATCATTCTATTTCATCGCCCAACCAACCCTCTATTCTTCTATCTATCTTTGATCCTCCTCGCGCTTTTCCTACACCGAATTTACACAACCATTCCCCATTTCTCCCGTGTCGGCTCCGTCAGGCCCAATATCATCAGATGTTACTTCTCTTCTCCATCCAGGATTCCACATTATGAACATTATTAACTCTTCTTCCAACAGCAAGTGTGAATGTCTCTTACAATGTAGGAGGCGGATTCGAGTCAGCCACAAAACACTTTCCAGAAATCAATCACTTTTCTTTACCCTGCTCTAAGCGCTATCATGAGAAGAAGGGCTTCAAGAAAGATTCATAAGGCATTACTATAGAATTGAAGTTAGATCGGGACAAGACCTATGGTATAAAGCAATCTATTTGGAAAGGAAAGAGTCAGCAGCAAGAGGTAGCACACAGTCAGACTCGGGTACTTTTTTACCTCTTCCTCCCTTGTTCGGGCAATCATCTCTTCTGGGCTCGAAAGATCTGTTGTAATCGGTTTTAGTTGAGTTCCTGTCTTTAGCTAATGCGAGTTTCGTTTCTAGGCTTTCAGCACCTTTAGTTTCAATTAATAGAGATAGATAAATAGAAGTTCATTGGTTTATCTTGTATAGATCTGTATAATTACCAAGCAAGGTTCTATATACACAACTCCCTTCCCTTCTTATTGCACTTTCGCCAACTCCTTTCCTAGGCAACACTCCCACAGCTGAAGCTAGTAGGCATTCGAAAAGAGCTAGAAAAGATTCGAGATGATCCTCTCTTCCATCGATCGTAGATGACACTGGAACTGGAACTGATTTTAGCGCAGAGTCAAGTTGTTCAGTTCAACAAATCATTGAATCTCTGTTAATGACCTAGTTCTTCTATACCTATACTCAAGGTTGCTTCTTTAGAAAACGGATTCTTATGTTGCACGTCAGTGAGCGGAGCGGGCAGCTTATTCTATGGTTGATGATCCCTTCATAGTAAACTCCTGACTCTCCTATTGGAATTGAATCTCTCTCTTATTGACCTGTACCAAATTCGAGACTAAACTGGCTTCCACCTCTACCTACGAAACTTAACCGACGGAGTGGGCATGAGCACCGAACCTCTAAAGGATTAAGCACCGAACCTTTCTCATAGACATCCGCCCCTGACCTATGCTTCTCGCCCTCTTGCAAATAAGGATGTCGCTTCTGAAACTTGTCGATGAAACTGGAATAGGCAATAAAGCAGCTTACTATCCTCGAGCTATACTTGATACTTAAGGAGATAGGCGATAACTGCACTTTGCACTTCTTAAGGCCGCCGGAATATAAGTTCAGTGGAAAGTCAAATAGGTTAACACTCAATTCCGTATGCAAGGATAGCAAGGCAAGTATCAAATCCAGTTTCTATAAATTGATGCTCCAGAAAGGGAAAGTAGTCTTGCAAGCTGAAAGTGAAGTTTCGGGTACGAAAGTCGTTTACGAGATAGATTATTGGCGGAGCAGACTAATCAGCAGGAACAGAATCCGTTCGGTATCTTGGTGTTGTCGGTTCATAACTGAAAGTATAGGTTAGGTCGGCGCAGTTGGGTTACTAAATTGGATGAGTGGTGCAAGAGAACAAGATAAGGAGCCCGGGCATAGAAAGGGTTATATTCTTCCTCTTAATAGAAAGGGTTATATTCTTCCTCTTTTATATACTAGCTCTGTGCTCGAAAGAAGAAATTAATGTGTTGGTTAGGCTAAAGATAAGTAAGCAGTAAGCGAAGCGGGAATATAAGGAGTTCGAAAAGAAGCCGCAGGTTAGTATTAGTCTTAAAGTGGAGAGTCTTGAGTGTCAATTCCTAATCCTAAGATCGATTTCAAATAGAGATATTCGGCAGCCCTTAAATACGTTGAATCCGCAGTGAAGTCTAAAGGAAAGCTGTCTAAATCTGGTGTTGCAATAAGATCATAAGCGGGGAGTTGAATCAAGATCTCAAGCTGGATAAAGTTAGGAAGTATAATAAAGATCATCAGCCAGTTCCAGTTATAGTGTAGTCTCTAGTTTCAAGTGCTGTTGTCGGTTCTTCAAGTGAAGTTGATTCCATAAGTCAAGAAGTCGAATTTCCTTCTGTTCAAGGAAGAGTAGAAAGGTTCGGTGGTAAGGCTGTTTTTTAGATAGAAACTGGTAATATTCAATTAATAGAAGGTGAAAAACGAGTGTTGTGACGCGAAGGAAGCAGTTCTTGTGTTGGCGAAACGGGGTATCAAGCAATCTATTATTCCAGTTATGTTCTTGTTGTTGGCGACGAGGAAGAAAGATCATTAGTTGGATGGATCAGTTTCAAAGGACTGCAATGCAGCAGTAATGGTTTTGTATCCGAGATCAGCAGTAGCTGTTCCTGTTTTCGGTTAATGTCAGAGTTCGGGTGTAGAGCTTGGAGAAAGATTGCGTTCAAGCCTGTCTATAGTAGAACTGTTTGGGTGCGACTCGAGAAGCTTTATAAAGTTCGTAAGCTGCACGCTCAAAGTAATGACCTGAATGTCCGTCCTGTTCTTGTTTCAGTAGCAAGTCGTCCTGTTGTCTGGTAATGAAGTCTCTGTTCGAAAGTTATCCTCAAAGGAATCCTATAAATGACATTCTGTTGGTCGGACACGAGTGTGCGGTGAATAGTGACGATGAGGAAGGGCTCCTACGAAAAAGCTTTCCCCGCAGGACTCCCGCTTTCCTGGGTTATCCTGTAGGTGTCTAATATCAACCACTTGGAAAAAAGACATACCTTCTATTACCGCAGATCCAAAAAAGGGGAGCCGGAGACTTACTGTGAGACCTCCTCCCCATTGACATAAGAGATGTAATTTCGAGTCTATCTAGAATAAGAGATGTAATTTCTAGTCTATCTAGACATCTAGAATTTCGAGTCTATCTATTAATCTATATATATCTTGGAAAGTGCATCCATATATATCTTGGAAAGTGCATGAATTATATAAGAGAGGCAATGGCAATATTCAAGCAAAAAAGGGGGTTTAGTGATGATTTAGAAAGATGTTCAATAAATCCATGCCAGAGACTCCCGCCGAGATATTGATCTAATCAGCAGTTCGTTCCATTGCATCCCTGCGAAGCACTTGGATTTCCTCTGCTCAACACTGCGCCCTCTTTATGTCCGATTCTTTATCGTATCGCGCGCGACCAAGGAATTTCTGTATTCATTACCTTTTCAAGGGAAGAGAATGTGAAATCAATCTATATTCTGGATTCTATATATTTATTTCAGATTTCAGAAGACTCTGGTTGGGGTAATTGAGTGAACTTTTCAATGGCTCCAATTGCTTACAGTAAAAGGACGAGTTTCATAAATCAATATCGAATTTGAGTTCTCATGCGGAAATATAGAATTTTAGTTCTCATGCGCTAGCACGGGATTCCTTTCCGTTTAGTTTCATTCTGCTTTCCCCGCTTAAAGTGATTGGAAAGGCAACTTTCAAGCTTATAGGAATTAGCTGTGTGATTAATACTGGTGTTTGTTTTCGAACGCATAAGCTGTGATTCATACTAGTGTTTGTTTTCGAACGCTTCGGCAGTCACATGCTTGCATTACATTCTAACAATTGATTGAATACCGAGACTGGAGATAGAGAAGCCATTGATCTAGCCAACAAGGAATAAGGTGATTCAGCCTGGGTGGGCTTAGGTTGATACCGCTGAAGTAGGGAAGAGTCCAAATAAGAGATCCAAAGCAAGGTCAAAGAATTCAGAAGGGGCAGAGAGTTCCCCCCGTCATCTCATCAATAGGTTGATTTATTCCTTAGGGCTTTCTATTTCTAGCTAATGGAAGACTCCGGAGAAGGAGTCGTTTATAGGGCTCAAGTATCTTATTAAAGAAGTGATCTTTTAGGCAGTTGGAGATTAACATCACTGTTCCCAGGGCAAACTATCTATATTCTTTCTTAATTCCCGGCCTTATATTATAGTTATAGTAATTCGCTGACTTGGAGCAGAATCATAACTTCAATACTAGAGGCCTCTATAATAAGTTGAGGTAGAATCAAAAGAAGTCGGTAACTATTTCTTTTATACCTGAATGAGGCTAATCCACTTTTCCTATTTCTTAACTCTAATTCCCCTAATAATTAATACATCTACATACATTTGACAAACTCTTTCTTACTTCCTATCTGAAGCAGTGGTGGAAAGGGATGCGTCAAGTAAACTAGATGCTATAGTGGTGGAATTCTTTTATGGACAACTCTAGCGTGTGTGACACATATAGAATCAGAGAATCCGCTGTTAGAAAGTATGCTGCTATCGGGTCTGTATATCTCGGTTAAGTCGATGAGAATGAATCCGCTGCGCACAAGTTCAGTCTGCAGCAAGCGGGTATCTCGGCTCGGGCTAAAGTCTGCAAGTCCAGTGTTCGGCTAAAGGGCCGCTCCAGAGTTTGGCGCATAAAGTGGTTTTGTTTGTTCTCTTACTTTCGATGTCTTCGTGTTGCGCGGCCTGTATATGTGTGTTAAAGAAAGAAAGTCAGTAAGGAAGGGATCCTTCTTGTGTTACGCATCGCAATAGTTAGGCTTTTTGTCACCTGATTTCGCTAATACAATAGAAAGAAGTTGACTCTATAATAATTCCATAATCAAATCAATAGCTCTGCTCTGTACGACCGAACGAACAAATGAACGAGTGACTGGGATAGCATAGAATTAGTTCTCTGATTTTCATAATGAGTTGTCCTACCTTGCTTTAGTTGCCCGGCCGAACCATCAATGAACGTGCGTGCGCTGGACCACCTCGTTGTTCGTTGTTTCTACCAATGCATGTCCGCCTCGTAGTCCTTTCTTTCTACCATTGGGTGTCCGCCCCGTAGTCCTAAGCCCGAAGAAGAAATGTTGTTTCGCTCGATGCACGTTGTTGTTGAACAATGAATGAGAGCGATTACCTTTAACCCAAAGAATCAATATAGTTTCTCCCAATGCGTATGATAGGGATGTCGACCGAAGCGAAGACTGAGTTGCTGGGCCAGAGCACACATAGTAGCTCTAGGGGGTTTCTCTTTTCTCCGTGTGTAGGTGTGTTGGCTGCTTAAGGGCTCCTCCGGCTATGCTAGAGAGAGAGGTAGGGCAAGCTTATAGACTAGAGAGAGAGGCTAGAGAGGTAGTCGTTATATTCTTGTTGTCAATGTTAGATTCCGAGGTGAAGTTAAGGTGTTTAGATCACTGTTCCAATTCTGCTTAGCGGTGGTTTTATTGCCTTTTTATTGGTCCACTCTATCGGGTAGCTGTATCAGGCCCATAAGCTGTAGGCGTATTCTATATAAGTAGCTTAATGAGGAGAAGAAGTACCTTTCTCCTGTATTACTCTAACTTGTTTGATTCCCGGAAATACTAGCAAAAACCTTAGAAGCTGCAGCGGGATCCCTAGTTATTAGAACAAAGTATTATCGGATAGTAGCTCACCCTTACACTGACTCCTATTAGTATATGACTGGTTTGTGCCTACTCCTATTAGTTTATGACTTATGCTGACTCCTCCTATTAGTCAATAAGGCTTGTGGAATACCGCAGAGTTCTGTGACTTATGAGTAATACTCGGCCCTGTATGCAAGTAGTTCGTTTATGTTGGGAGTATTGCCAGACTCACGGCGGAAATACATAATTCAAGTCAGAAGTAGAAGCCCTACAATTGATTTGTGCTCTAAGCCCCCTATTTCCAGCAATTAGTCTACTGGGGAATCAGTGGCTGGAGAGAATCTCTGGCGATGGAAAAAGGAAGGAAGCTCTATGCCTCGACATCTCTTTGTCCGCGGTAAGGGTTATGCCCTACCTTCGAGCTGGGGAGCGGAAGATAGTGAATTCGCCGTCTTTCCCATTCTTTACCCCAACCTGCTATGAAGAAAGACTGAAACAGATTTGAATAGCAGCAATTTCTCTATATTTTCTTATTTGTGGGACCAGAAGAAGGGGATCCACTTGACTCTCCTTTCGACTTGGAAAGCACTCTTAATGTTGGGCATCCTTTACTCTTGCGTTAGATGAGATCTGTTCTAACGTTGAGGTTTAGACATGAGGCGGAGAGGGTATTAGTTTCCATCTGCTGCTGGATTGACGTCAACGCAGGTCTGTTCCCTTGTATAGTAGGGGTTTCGCGGATCATATAAAAGACAGAATAAATCAAAGTGGATGAAATGCTAGAGAGGAGACGACGCATATCTCTGAGAATCCTGCCAAATAAAAGAGCAACTCTTACCTTTCTTGCTTAGGGCGATCAGTCTCATCCATATCAAAAACCAATGTCTCCGATATCAGTGAATCTACTCCGGCTCCGGGTGAAACAACCACAGCAATTGCCTTTGACCATACCTTGACCTATGCCTATGCCACCTATGCCTATATTCATATCTTCAAGTTTGGGATCTAGATCGAATAGTTCCAAAGGGAGTAGTTGCTTCAGTATAGCCGGTTTATTCCGGTGATTCTTTTGATGCAGCAGTCAATGAAGAAAGACATGGTTGAGTCAGTCGAAGAAGCAAAGGCAGGAGCTAAGGTATACACCAGTCAATCCAGCTGCAGATGTTGTAGTCGACCGAGCAGTCGATCCTGTCGATTCAGCAAAAGTCGATCTAGAACCAGCTTCCCCACCACTACCTCCACCAACAGCAGCATCAGGCCTAGTTCTAAATCCTCTAGCAGCAAAGGTCGTCGAGCCTACAGCAGCACTACCTAAAGTTGCAAAGCAAGTAGCTGCAGTTGAAGTCACAGTAATTGTCGCGGAGTCAGCTATCAAATTACCCACCGCCCGGGATCCTGGTCCATAATTTCTCTCCAAATGGAAGTGGGTTATATTGGGCAGTTTGGGTCAGAGTTTCACTTTTGGCTAAAAGCTACCTCAAACTCTAGTGTGGTAAATCTACATATTGATTCTCATATGCCGTGATTGGTTTTCTAGTTCTTTACCTAGGATGTTGTATTGATGAAACTAATGGGAGAAAAGACATATACGAGGACAGAACTTGGCGGAATTAGGACTTGCTGAATGAGGCTCATCTCATCTCTTATATAAGACTTCTGGCGCATCTAATCTCTTTGAACTCTTGCTACAGCCAAGTCACTACTAAATTCATTCCCATTCTGTATATAGGAGAAAGATGACTCGAAACCTAGAGCTTCCTCGCCTCAAAGCTAGTATAGTACTATCTGGAACTACCCATATCCTAGTATTGGAATCAATCAAACAAGCCCTACCCCCATACAAGACACGCCTACCCACACCCTAACTAGCAAGTAAGTAAACCTGACTAACAAGTATGTAGTACCTACCCGAGCCGCCAAGACACGGATAGACAAGCAACGGCGTAAGCCGTTGTGCGGCAGCAGCAGTAGTGGGTTATAACGCAGTTATAACAATTCCTTTGTTCGACCGCCAAGGCACTGCTAATGTGCCGCGGCAGGAGTTATTGGGCTACTAGACGCCAAGCAACGACGTAAGTAGTTGTGCGGCAGTTGTTACTAGTCCTGTGTTCGCTGTCGCGTCAGCGAGCTGAAAAGCGGTAGGAGCCTGAGTTAAGCGGCAGAGCCGCTAGTCAATTCGGGCATTCCACAACTCCCCTCGACTCAAGCTTGCTTCCGCGCCTACCTCTTCTCTTGCTACTGGCTCTGCTCTAACAGCTTTCCTTGTCGAACCATACCTTAATTCTGCTCCGGCTCCCTCCACCTCTGGTTTTGGTGAAGATGCCTTGCTTCCTCGCCTGTTCCTACTAAAGAATGGTGCTTACTTACAGCAACTTCGATACAGAACAGTACTATGGAACTACCGCTACACATTATACGTTACTTGGCTGTGATTGATTGTTTTCCAAGGTGAGAAACAGAAGCCTACCCGACCTAAACTCGTATACAAGGGGAAAGAAAGTACTATAAGGGCCCGACCTCTAATCTTTAGTTTTAGCACCCGAAACAAGAACACCAAAAGAAGGACTAGCTTCCTCGCCTCTCCTCTGTCTCTTATCCGATACCGTAGTTAACAAATACAGTTAGGGCTCTGGACTACTCTACTACTTGTTTGGGGTTAATAGATCAGGTACTGGAACTCCAACTCAGGTACTGGAACTCCAACTGGGCAATTATCTTTGAACTCCCAACTACAGTTGTTCACTTAAGAAACGTAACTTCCCGCGCGTGAGATAGTCTGCCCCGAACGTCACTGGAATTGCGGATCTTGATCCTGCTTGAGATCTGTCTTCCCTTGAAACAAGAACTCAACTTTCTACAGCTGATGATCCAGATCTTTACTCGTCACTTTCATTTCTAAGCGCTCTATATTCTTTTCTTTGCCGATATTCTCTTATGCACTAAATGACACAAGCAACAACCTTTCTAGCAATTGAGTCCGGGTCATCAGAAGTTCTCATGCCCAGCCAGAAAGATGGATTCTTTTCTAAACAAGCAACGAGCGGGGTTTACCTTAGTATATTGAGCAACGAGTGGGGCTAGTATATCATGTGCGCATTAAGTTCAATTCAATAAGTCCAAGGGAATAAAAAAGAAGATAATTTCAACCAACGGCTTCTGGAACAATACTTTAAACTGGAACAGGACATTCATAAGCAGATGATACAGTTTATTCTCTTTCTTCTGCTTCAAAGCCAGAATACTAGATTCTTTTCCTGGAACTATCCTTTAATCTGGAACAAAACTCGTATATCTACTTTGAGCTACGAGCTACAGCAGGACTAGAAGCAAGGTAAAGAACTGGAACTGACTTGAGATTTGAGTCTGCCCCGACCCGACCTATACATGAAGGTAACTTTCGGACAATACTCATTTAATCCCCAGCCGATGATTCTCGATTGAGTTATACTCAAGGTGTAAATGATCTCTGCAAAAAGGGGGTTATAATGCCTATAAGCAGGCTAAGTTCCTATCTTAGTTCTTACTTCAATATGGGGAAGCAATGCAGTATTCTGTTGCCATAGCTTTTTATGCTTCTCTTCACTATAATGCTTCCTTTAAGCACAAATAGGCGCTGAAGTAAAGGATCGGATCGGAAGAAACTTAATCATTAGCCGGAAGGGTATACTGGATAAAAGTAACCAACCGGCGTGCTAGTCTCTAAGGTATCAAACTACATTTCATTGCTCCCCAGACTTCCTCCGCCACGAAGGCAGGACTCAAATTATGGTTAACTCTGGAATGGATAACTATCAGCCTTTCTAGAATACCTATGATTGAACGCGCCTCGCCTCTTCTCTTGGCGGTAAGTAAACTAGATTCATTCCTTTGACAGGGCATCAAAGCTAGCACTCCTGGCTCGGCTCCTGTGTCATTCTTGAAACGACTGAGGGAAATTCTTAATCGGTGTACTGATGCGGGGGCCAAGCAACTACTAGACAAGTAACTACGTAAGGACAAGACGGCAAGCAACTACGACATTAGGGCCCAGCTACTAGGCAAGTATATACTAAAACAATTCAATTCGGACTTATAAGTGGAGAGCGCATGGGCGGTTACCGGTATCTACCATACCTTGCTAATTCCTCTGTTTCTTCTACTGATCCTGATCTCGGAGACTATCCCCGCGCTGCACACCCTTTCTTCGTTGGGAGCTAATGTGTCTGATCCTTATCTTGTTCCTGTAGGTTTCTACCTTCATAGCCCAGGGGTAAGACTGATGCTCTAACATGGGACTTGAGGAATAAGGTTCCGCTGATTGATGACTCCTATACTATTTGCTATCAGGCAAGTCACTATGCTTCCCTTGATTCTTCTGTCAACTAATACTGTTATGGCTCCTGCGCTCCTAGACTCAAACGGAACTGCCGACCTTACCTCGTATTGAAGGGAAATGGAACTGTAAACTGGAACAGACCCGTCTTTGAAACTCATCTCTTACGCGCAACTCAATCAAAGATTCATTTCTGCACTAGATGTCATATGATTTCATTATGGAATTGAGGAAAGCATTGCAACATTCATTGAAATCCACTACTACCGTCCCTGCTGCTTACTGACTTGATAGTGCTGATTCTCTTTAGTAAGAATTCCACTCACACTCGAACAGTAACTGGAACTACACTTGGCCGTTATTACTTCTACTGACTACGTTGCTTGGCGAGCTATATAGCCTTGCCAACACTAGTGGATTTCTTTATTCTTATATTTCTGTCATATTATTGGTATGGTAGCTTGGTTCTATCTCTATAGGCGCTAGGGTCGTACCTCTAGAGTATAGGCATATAAAAGCAGCAATACGTAATTTAGGTAAGCAGTAAGGGAATGAGAGCAAAGAGATATGGACTGATTAGCAGGTTATTTAGAATAGGAGTTAACGAGCCGCAGACTTAAGTAAAGGGTATTAGGTCAAGGTAGGCTTATAGGCACCGGTTACAGAATGAAAGAGAGGAGCTAAGAGCCTTTGAGTTCCGGTCCTATTTTTCTTTGGTTTACTCTTTCTGGTAGCTCAATGTAATCGACCCTTGGTATCGGTGATTCAATTCAAGACTAGAAGAGAAAGTACTAGGGGCGGTAGCTCCACTCTGATATTATTAAGTTACAGCTTGAAACAAACAAGCAAAGGTCTGAGTCGATAGTCATAGAATTCAAGTAAGGGTAGGTAGGCTAGGAGAAAGCAAGGCCAGGGCTCTAAGTGAAATAAGAGTGAGTGTGTCAGCTAACAGGCGAGGTTTGGGTTTCGGTGTGGCAGCCTTATAGACAGGAGAGACAGGATCGAACTAGCACAAGCAATGCTCTAAGTGGGTAGGGGCAGACAGATTTGCTAGTGGCCAATGAGGCTCGGGCTTCCAAAAACAGGACTTGCTCATAAGTAATTGCTTGCCTCTGAGTAGCTAGTGTCATCCCTAGTTAAGAGAGAAAGGATCTTAAAGCAAGCGAACCATCAAGAGAAACTACTAATTAATAGACTTCCCGCTACTCCTACTTATACTACTTGAAGGGGCCAAAAGCAGGTGAACTCCGGTTGACTCAGTGAAAGTTCCATTCCATTCTTCAGTATATGCTTGCCTGATAGCTTTCAAGGAGAGAGTGGACTTATTGTTACTAAAATGCAGATGTTACTAAAAGGCAGTTGTTACTAATTTGGTCATATCCTCAGTTAGAATAAGAAAGATAAGGTTTTTTCACGTTTCCCCCCTTTTTGTCTCTCGCTTTCTTTGTTTTGGTTTGTTTATTTGCTGCTTTCTCAGTGTCTGCTGTTTGTTCTCTGTGCGCTCGTCTCGGATCTGTTTTCGTTGTCAGCTCAGTTATCCTCTTTGCTATCAGTCTCCTTTCTCAGCTAACTAGACTCTATTTGACACCCACCCTCTCAATGCACGGTTGGTTACCTTCTTATTGTTAGTGACCAGATTCCTATAATAAGATAATAATTGGAATTGTTCGGTTAAGCCTTATTGTATCCCGCGCGCTACTCTAAATATAGAATAAGAGTATCAAGCAGAAGCCAAGGATCATAATAATGATATTAGAAAGTTGATATCCCATGTGTTACTTATCGAAAGCTACTTGTTTCGGGTGCTTTACTTGTTGAATCCTATGGGGAAGAACAAGTGTGAAGTTACTTAATTCTATTAGCAGGTAGGGGCAGAGTCCAGTTACTTTATAGGAATAGTTAAAGAAGTGCTTGTGTGCCGAGCAGTAAGAAAGAAAGTACTTTTGTTAGCAGTAGCTCCCCCCGCGCAAGTTATAAGTAAGCTTCCGCTCCTATCCCGTATCAAGGTAAGAAAAAGAATCATGAGCTAGGTTCTATTCGAACTGTATTGCCAGGCCCAGACAGACTTTAGCTCCTCCGAATTGAACTATTCACCGAAGAAGGACAGCAACAAGGAAGACAGTATAGTTTAGAGCGCATAACATAAGGCTGTATAATTACTCGCATCAAATGTGGAAACTGCCTGTGACCGAAATCAGTCATATCAGTCATAGCAAAGGGAAGGTCCGATGTAGCGCATTCCTACACAGAGTGGATGTTAACTACTGGTATGCTCCCCTATGGGCCTTTGCCTCCGTGCCCACTTGCCTTGTTGCTCAGGAGTCAAAGAAATACTTGTTGCAGCGTATCACTTTATTGCCTTACTGAGTTGCCTTAGAAGCATATTAGTTGCGCGTATAAGAGAATAAGGTATGATCTAGCACATTCCCTTCGCATTCCCTTACTTACTATTAGATAAGAAGCAGGCCCTATACTACATTGCTATAACGCATTTACTACATGGGTCATACACCTGACTTTATCACTCCAGTTTAGGAACTACTTGCTTACTTAATTGACTGAATCTCTCTCGTTCCTGTCAATGATAGGGCTGGTCTATCTTGCTTCACTGCATACCTTCTGGAACTAAGATCAGAGTTGGAAAAGAATGCTACCAATGAAAATAAGACTCTAGCTGGTGCTTCTCACTCTTACCTTCCTGCTGGATCCTCTCCTATAGAATACTTCTGGCTCATCCACCTCAGGTCACTCTGGCTCCTAATATACGCTTGCTGGTTACAAGTATCTTTCTGTTCGAATACCTTAGCTTCCCGACCCGACCTCCACTGTTACTACTGAGTGAAATTACTAGATTGGAAGCCGTTGCTACTGATGAAACTCTCACACCACTCCTGCTAGATAAGTCTTGTCAATTTCCGTTCCTTGGCCCTTTCCTTTCTTGTAGTCCTGCTATGCTTCTTATAGCGTTAGTCCGCCTATCCTTATTGGAATTCTATGACTAGTGGCTTGCAACAATACTTGAAACTTGGGATAGGCCACCTCTCCTTGGTTAAAACCTATAACTCCTGGTAACAAGACTAGAGTTGCTACTGGAGGGACTGAACCATTGCGCTAAGAGGCCTTTTACTGGGCACTCGGGCTTACTGTCCTGTCCTGTCTAGCATTCCCAAACTACAATAACTTAGGTATACCAACAACTGCCTCGCTTTCTTTATTTAACAAGTGAGTCTTCCCTTCCTTGATCCGACTCTAACTATCTTTGCTTTCGTGCTGTATCTTCTGATCGGGATCTTTTATCTTATTAATAAGCAATTGGACCTATACTGGTGAGAATGAAGACAGGGCTCATAAGACCGGAACTCGGGTATACATAGAATAATAGTCGGATATTGCTTTATCTCAAACTGATGCTAATGCCAACAATACACACATATCTTTGCGACGCTTAGTTGGGTTCGGCTAGTGCTTCCTTTCCTCTCTATACTACTTTACCGTAAACGACTCTCTTATACTTTCCCGTAAACTACTCCCTTTGTTTAGGCAATAATCATTCCATTCATTTCTCCTTCTACTAACTCACAAACACAGAGCAAGTTTCTTCTCTTAATTACTTATTTCTTTGGTATTCTCACTTTCGAACTACTAACTCACAAACACAGAACTTTATACTATGGCAGCCGGCTTCTCACTTGTAGCGGACCTCTGTAAGGGTCCGGAAACCAACTCTTCATTACTACAGGCTAAACTCCGTACTTACCGCAATTAGCACATCTTCTACTAGCAATCCTTAAAGGTAGGCTCACTTCAACTAGAGCAGAGCACTTCAACAATAAGTCAAAGAACGGGGCGCTGACACACACCAGGAGAATGAAAGAAAGGAAATAAACACTCTAGAGCTGTAGCAGGAGAGTGAAAGCTAGTAAGTTAATACTTCCCCCCGAGCGTGGGCATTGAGTTTGGTCGTGTCAGTGTGAAGCTAGCGAGCAAGGCTTGGCGTGTATTCCGAGTAGTGGGCATGAAAGAAAGCACTACAATACATTAACTAACAACCCAGGCAAAAAGTCAAGGTAGGGAGACTGAATGAACAGGCAACGGTAGGCTTTAAACAAAGGAGAGCAGCTTGAGCAGCAGAGTAGCGAGGATGTTCGACAGTAAAGCAAGGCTCAGTAGCAATATGGGTTTCCGGGTAAATCTCATCAGTCCGGAGTTGTATTATGATAAACACTAGCTGAATTCTGGATTTAGTATAGCTTAATCCCCTATTCCACCGCCGAGTTCAAGTTCTGTAGTTCGAGTTGGACTCTTGCTTTCCTGCCTTTTCGTCTAGCACTTACTTTATTTCATTCCTGGGATTACCTATTGGATTATTACTTGACACCCATAAAGAGATTGGTGTTGAATGAGCTAGTTTTAGCTCCCTACCGCTTTTCAGCTCGCTGACGTTTAACTCAACTCCTACCGCACAACGTCTTACGCCGTTGCTTGGTCGAACACAGGACTAGTAACAACTGCCGCACAACTACTTACGTCGTTGCTTGGCGTCTAGTAGCCCAATAACTCCTGCCGCGGCACATTAGCAGTGCCTTGGCGGTCGAACAAAGGAATTGTTATAACTGCGTTATAACCCACTACTGCTGCTGCCGCACAACGGCTTACGCCGTTGCCCAAAAGCTCCTGCCGCGGTTTAGCTCACTGACGCGTCACGTTAGTAGTGTCAATAACTCCTGCCGCGCAACATTAGTAGTTGCTTGGCCCGTTCCTTGGCCCGTGTCTTGGCGGTCGTTAGTAGTTGCTTGGCCTATTACTTTTGCTACCGCTCAACGTCTTGCGCCGTTGTTTGGTTAGTAGTGGCTTGGTCATTAGTAGTAGCTTGTTGAATGCAACTAGTAAGTATAAGAATGCAAGTGCTGTGTTCGGGTGCTGAAAGCCTTTGGCAAAACACCCCTTTTAGAATTCTTTAGTTGAAAGAAGTAGTGCTTGCTAGAGTAAAGCTAAGTACTTAAAGCTTGAAGTCTTAAGTCAAGACGAGGTGTGTGATAATGAGATACTTAATTCCATCTCATATTCTCTATCTTAGGGGAAACAGAGATTTCGAACTATATAACTCTTTTTTATTCATCTTATAGCGGGGGTTCTTTGAAAGTCACTTAAGAGCACAATCTTCCTTCTTTCTTTATAGGAAGGAGTGGGAAGGTAGTATCTAAACGGACTTTGAGAGGGAGTGAAACATCCTTAGCGGCCTTGAACTGGCTTTCTTTACATAATTTCGAGAAAAGCAGCTGCCCTCTTCTCTTGGAACTATCAGGGAGCCTGGGAAAAGGAGGGAGTCTCGATACCTACAAGGGAAAAAGCAGCTTAGCGCCTTAGAGAGCGAAGATCTCATAAGAAAGCAAGTCTCACTTTAGATTGATGAGCTTCTTGTTTCAAAGGAAGAACTGCTTGATCTCGATAACTCTATTACTTCTGTTCTAAGCTAGAGAAAGCCAATGAGGAGTCGGATTTGACAGAGTTTCCAAAGTGGGAGACAGAGTCCGAGCAAGCAAAGAGCAGCTGGTCTAAAGGAATTCCAGAATCATAAGGTTAGTTGACAACACGCAGTGCGCCATAGGAACATGAAAATACTACATTAGTAACTTACCTCCACGAGACTTCATATCTTTGAATTGGAATCTATGTGAGCAATTAATTAGTTGAAAAGCGAAACCCTACCACCGAACTTTGAACCTTCTTCATTCACTCATTGGCACAGTACCCTTTATCCACCTTATCCCTTGGCCATATATGTCGGGACTGATGGGCGGGCTGCTCAACTCTCACTCTATAATAGTAAGGCTATTAAGAAAGTGGTTATGAGAAGATCTCCTTCCATCAGGCTTTCCTAATTAATAAGATCAATAGGTTCCTGCTAATTAATATAATAAGATCAATAGGTTCCTGGGCTTGGTCCTAGTCCGCACTTTTACTGAGACTCGTTCTTCTAGGTCAAAGTCTTATCTGGCTGGGAATAGATAAGTGGGTTCAAGTCTTATCTGGCTGGGAGGGAATAGATAAGTAAGCGTCACGTGGGCCCTACCAAAGAGGTGCCTTCGCCGTCCTGTCCTTGTTTTTGGTCAATGTGCTTTCTAGCCGTGCTGTGACATATGATTGTTATGGTCTTAGGGCATCTGGTCTTCAACATACTTTGCACTTAGTTTGTATACTCCTTTTGGCGACCCATTCCTGTTCTAGGCGAAGCAGTCGTCTACTTTTGTTCGTATCTGGGCTCTGAGCTAGCAGCTCTTAACGTGTGGTAATCGAATGGAGCTTTTCTCATTTCCTTTTCTTCGTAATATGGATGAGTGCGCGTCCTTTGTCTGCTCGGTTTCTATTGACGGCTGGTGAATTCTTCGTCTCGTACGGAGGCTCCCTGCGATTTAGTGAGGGGGTCGATCTCTTTCTTTCCCAAAGTCAAAGCAGCTCCAAAAGTAGATAGTACCGTGTATTCCAATTAGTCAGCTATACACCTTCTTAGCTTAGGGTAGGGCGGTCAAGGGAAATATAGAATCTATTCTCTAACCAGTGATATTACATGAAAGGCAGAGGGTGATGCTAAATCAGAAACACATATTAGGGACAGAGCGCTATCCTTATAGGCGTAAATGCATCAGCAAGAACATTCCTTTCTACTGCTGATGATCTGGTAGACATTAACTTTGCACCAACACCCGACTTGATAACGGATTCTGATCCTGCACTCTGAAGATTCATTCTCATCGCTTTAACTGAGATCGTATAGAAATAGAGAATCTTACCGAAATCCATACTAAACACCGCATTCCTAAAAGAATAATTACCTATTTCAAACCACAAATCACTATAATTGCTGGACCACTACTCTTGGAAAGGCTTGGTCCCTTCTTTCATTTACTCTAGTCTAGGGGCAAATAACTCCGTAAGCCGAAAACTGTCATTGAACTTGCCCGAACCTCTCTCTATGCAATAACGGAACTAGATTCTTACTTGAACCCGAAACTCAACTTGATACTGGACCTATAACAGAAGGGGACTTATATGATCTTCGTCGACTCAACTTTAGACTCAAGCGCTTCTTCCTGCAATACCTGATTTAGAAGATTCAACACTTTCACCTTTATCTCTCGTAGCCAAACATATTAGGCGCTGTAATCGCCCTTGCGCAACGGCTAATTCACTAATAATGTAATGGCTTGCAAAGCTCCTAATGCCGATGATATAACTCGCTTACTTGTTCACCGCAACACCTCTGATTCCCTAATTACCCTTTTGCTATATGATACTAAACTCATACGATACTAAACTCCACTGTCTTAATCCTTTATTTCATCTTTCGATTCAAATGCAGAAACAGAAGATAAGAGATAACTCTCGTTAGCGCATACCGAACTCCAATCCAATAAGTTGTAGCGCAGAGGAAAACACATCCAAATTCAACAAGAGCAGAAAGAGACTCTGCTCAAGCAAGCTCGCACCACTACTCACTCGTTTACCCTTTTCAAATGAAGCAAGCAAAGCTCTCGTCTACAACACGCAGGCATTCTCCTCGGCTTCGGCAACGGATCCTGCTACTACTTACTATCAGAGTGGAACTAAGGCGTATGAGACTTTGACTCCTACCCACGAGCCTGCTACTGCAGCTTTTAGTCATGAAATAGGAAACTTGTAATCCAGCTACTCCTTATCAGGTTGAAACAAGCAACAGGGTGTTAGCTAAAGAATAGCGCTACCACTAATAAGAGAACTCATTGAAACCACGGCCTTGAATAGTCAAATCAAAGAAACAGAATCAATCAAACAAGGGCTTAACCATAAGGGAATAAGAGAACCGAACTGATGGCAAACAGGCTTGTCCTGGCGCTTCTCTCATTCTTTTACGAACAATGAGGGATTGAACTAATGCTACCTGGCCTGTCACTCATACCGTTAAGTATGCATTGCCCACCTTTGATTCCCAAACTCATGGATCTTCACCTATCTTTCATATCTCTAAGTCTTTGTCCCTTTGCTCTCCACTCTTTCGCTCCCTTCCTTCTTATTATCAGTAGATTTATTCCTTTGGATCGGTAGTACAGTACTAGTTAATAGCTAATATCATATGAAAACACACATGCTAATATACATGCTAATATAAGATAGTAGAATATGCTAATATAAGATAGTAGAATCATTAGTAATGGAAATGGCAACAACGAGATCTACAGCTGGATAAGAAGAAATGGTCCTTTAACTTATTAGTAACAGGATGTGCTAACATAACACACAGGGGTAGAAAGCAACTCATTAATGTAAGAATTAACCCCATAAAAGCAGAATTCCAGTATAGGATATAAGGATGAAAGACATAAGTCAGAATTAAGAGGATATAAGGATGAAAGACATAAGTCAGAATGAGAGTCAGAATACTGGTCTCCACTACGTTACCGGCTCTAAACACCTAGAAGCCCCATAATGGAAATCAAGAATGAGTCATTGGAGAGAAACAGGAGAATTCCACTACAGCGTATAAGACAGAAATAGTGCCTAGAAAGAATGGAACAGTGCCCAACAACCGCTTAAACTCATAGGAATGCGACTCAAACTATTAGAATGTTACACCATATAGAAGGCTTTGACTACTCACTATAGGTGCTGAAAGCCTCGAAACTTAGGCTTTCACTATCGCTTCTAAGGCTTTCGCTCCCAAACACAACTCACGAATAAACACCAGTTCTGAGAATAGTAGTCATATATCTCATAATGAAAATACGATACAAGAACTCAATCCTGCAGTGGAAGCCTTACTTGTTTGTTTGAAGTCACCAAGCGTATACTAGCGTTGGGTGTTAGCGAGTCAAGTCCCTGGTTCCTATTTGTTTGTTACTTATTTATATTCCTTTGTTCATCCACCTGTTTTCGTTCCTTTCCTCGTGTTATTATTAAGTCCTGTTTAAACCTCTCCGATTTCCCTCTTTCGGCCGTAGATCACTGAGCGCCTATCTTGCTTTTCGATCAGCTCACCTCACTTAGCCTACGAACTGGTTATGAGAGCTCTTTCCTTGCTTCTAAAGAAGGCAAGCCCCTTATTAGAATTCGCTGGTTATGAGAGCTCTTTCCTTGCTTCTAAAGAAGGCAGCAGGGGAAAGGAAGGTAGCATCCAGAGAAAAGGTCCATATCTGTCTTTCGATTCCTCCATTGTCTGTCTAAAGCAGCTGCATTCTTGGTAGGTGCTCGGCTCCTCTGATCACAAGCGAGCAGAAGATAAGATAGGATCAGTACATTCTTTCCCGGGTCGAGTCCAATTGGCTTTGGTTGGTAACCGCCTGGGTGGCCAGCAATGATGGATCCTGATTTACGTGTGGATAGTGATGATCGCAGTTCGAGGTATAGGTTCAGCTTAGAGGGAATGTAGTAACTTCTAGCAGTCCCCCGCTCTTCATATATCTCGAGTCCCAGTCCTTTCTTTTCTTCCCAGAGAAGTTTCACCATGCAAGGAAAGGAAGGAAGCCCACCTGGCTCGCTCTCCCGATCCCTCCTATTCTCTTCTCTCTCTGGCAACCATTACTCTGCATCGGGTGCTTTGGAATGGAACAAGTATCTTGATTAACTCGGTCGGATGGATACCCTTTCTCTTTGTCCCTGCCTGGTTGAATAGATTCCCAGCAAAAAGCCTACATAGTGGAACTAGATAGGTGGTCAATTAGTAAAGAAAGAGATTGCTATGAGCGAGAAACAGAACAAGCAAGGTGCTAAGAGCCTCTCTGCTAAAGGAAAAGCAACGGCTCCCAAGCTATTAGATTCTATAGTATGATAGATCCTTCTTGACTCTATTATAGAAGAAGATGTTTGACAACGGCTATTATAGAAGAAGATGTTTGACAACGGGCGCATTATGAAGATAGTAAGGGCAATCCGGACTTCCGCATTATTTAGTTGCACAGAAAGAGAGACCAGAGAGTCAGGGTTCAGGGAAAGCCCAAGAAAGGAAACAGTGAGTTTTCAAGCAAAAGCCAAGCCAAGGCGCAAGAAACAAGTGGAAAACTCGCCTAAGTAAGCACAAGGGCCAGGAATAGACGGAAAGTTCTCCTAGGATTGGAGTATGGGCGAGATCGTATTGTTATACTGCAACTCTACATGCTCTTCAATTAATTGCGCTTGAAAGATCCTTATTAGTTTACTCGGTGTCAGTAAGGCGCTAACAGAAAGGGAGTGGCATAAATTCCTACTTTACATCTAGCTCGGAAATTGATGTTATATCTGCGCTTCTTCTCAATGCCCAATAATTTACAGCTATGGAATAAGTTTTCTCTACACTACACCCTGCATATCCTCACATAAGCCTTTCTCATTGCCTATGATCACCTTTTTTTTCATTGACGATCGGTGATTCCTCCGTCCTGTCCTAGTCTCGCTTGCTTCTTTCTTATTCTGGGCTTACTCCTGACTCCTTACTTCTGGGGGCAATCGGTGGTGTCCTAACTAGTCTCATTCTTATACCAGATATTATTGGTTCCTTTCTTTAACTACTGCGTTCGGGTACTGAAAGCCTGTTATAGATATCTAAGTAACCACAGAGATAGGTAGTTTGAAAAAAGATATAGTAGTGGTTTTGATGCCCTAAGTCAATCAGAGGTGAGAGTCGATAAGTAGGTGAAAGTGTTGCGGTAAGCAGTGCGGTGGAAAGGAAGAGTATAAAGAAGCAAGTGAAACTAACAACGGCTTGCAGAACTCCCGAAAACCAGACT
The DNA here is from genome assembly GCF_036884655.1 of Musa acuminata AAA Group. Classification (NCBI taxonomy): domain Eukaryota; kingdom Viridiplantae; phylum Streptophyta; class Magnoliopsida; order Zingiberales; family Musaceae; genus Musa; species Musa acuminata. The sequence continues at coordinate 69,224 of NW_027021305.1, read as the reverse complement.
TGTGTCAGTTTATTCCGTCTTTGTTGTCTTGTCTAACGAGTACGGGTGCTCGAAAGCCATTGAAGAGATAGGTTCTTTTCTAATGCCTACGGAGCGGTTCAGTCTCAAGTAAGAGTGACGTGACCTTGACGAAAGCTTCTATTTCTCAAGCAAGGCTCTTGGGCCAGTGTGAGGTAACGCGTACCCTATAAGATTCCTTCAGTCACATATACCCAATTCAATCTCGTGCACATAGCATATAAGAGATGAATTCAGATCTCTTGCAACTAACTCGTGATAGGAATTGATCCTTCTTGCAACTAACTCGTGCACAACTAATAGAATGAATGAAAAACACAGCTTACATATCACTTCTTTAAGAACAAACTAGAATATCGCCACTCCGAAACTGACTGTTGACTTTCCCTAACCATATCATATGGGCAGGCCGAGCCCTAGACTAGAGTACTAGACTTTCTTAGCGCCGTTGTTGTGCTTGTTTGAATAGAGAGCTGACATTCCATAGGGCTTACATAAGGAGCAGTACATTAATGAATTTGTTTCTACCTCGAACAACCAACGGAACAAGCAACTGCTTTGCTTCCTTTTAGCTTAAAAACTATGAAATTGATTGAGACCTTACGAGATACAAAACGAGACTGCTTGAAAGTATGGTAGGGTAGCTGCGATATACTGAACTTATTGCGAGTATTGGTATTGTAGGGCGATAGACTGGTGCTTGCTTTAGCGGGGCGGGTGTGCTGCGGCCTATAGCGAGTTATTCTTTCGGGTTCGGTGCTTGTGTTGTCGACGAGTGAGTAAAGAAGCCTAACCTGAACTTCAAAAAGAGAATCTAGTAACACTAGTAACATTACTTCTTAATATACTATACTTGAACGAAACGGAATCCGATTTATATGAACTACGCCGGACAGGTCTTCGGCAACAAAAGAAGCCGAAGCGAGAGCTCAGCTCGATCAAAGAACCCTTATTGATCCTCATCATACTATTGCTCTGGATACACTGCGAGAAGGGGGAAGGGTCCTGTTCGAATGAAAGATTATGAAATGGAGGGGAGAAATATCAATAACATGCATGGGAAGATCTAGCTATAAGATTCGCCAAGTAACTAAGCAAGCCTGCCCGCCAAGCCGTGTTTGTTGTTCAGAAAAGTGTTTGTTTTGAAAAAGGAATTGATAGAGTTAGTGCATTTCTATTTCATATAAGTCCTTAACAAGAGTTAGTGCATTTCTATTTCATATAAGTCTTGCACGAGGACTCTCTTATCTGTTAAATAGTTGAAGAGGCACGTGTGGAAGAAAGATAACCCAATGGGAATACTACCTATCCTTGACTTACTTAGTTAGATGGGAGGGCATTCCAAGATGTACTTACTTATGAGTTAGATGGGAGGGCATTCCAAGACCAAGCAATCAGACCAAAGACAGAATCCAAAGAATCGATTAATAGAGCGTCCAGGCATAGCTTCGACCTTCGACCCGTTAGGAGTCACGGTAGGTTCGGCACAGACAGAAGAGAAGCTGTTGATGCTATACTATAATGCTTGCAGTAGCTCCCACTCGCTGGAACAGAAAGGGAAGCAGAACAGGAAGAACCGGAGGGAATTATGAAATGCTTTCTTGAACTCTATTAAGCACATGGTGATTCTTCTGGTCTATCAAATGCGCACCTGGAGAGCTGTAATTAGACTGACGGAGAGTTTTGTTTGTTGCAAGACCACTAAAGCGAGGTATAGTAAATGCATGTGAATAGTAGAATATTCCAAAAATGAAGTGATTCGCGGGGTATGTAAATTCCCAGTATTCCATTTCTTATTTGTTTGTTGTGTACACACCTTTTGAACGTCTGGCCTGGCCGATTTAGCTAAAGAAAAACCCTTGAAGCTAATAATCCTTTGATCTTCTTTATATAGAGATTTCGTAGAATACGTTTTTGACATAGAAGTAAGCTTTTGGGGGACTGTCATTCAAAAGGGTTACTCATTATTATCGTTGTATGTGAAAGACATGTATTGTATTGTTCAAAATAGATAGATTGTTCCTTAATAGAGATTTCTACTAAGACTAGACTATACATAGTAGAATGATGAAATATGGAATAGACTATACATAGTAGAATGATGAAATATGGAATTGGGGTTTCTTATGGAACATACATATCACAGCATGGATAATACCATTTCTGTTATTCCAGTTACTATGGCGACTTTTCCTCCACTTCCTGTTACTATGTATGGCAATAGTATTTGGACTTACAATAGAAAGACACTTTTCTCCATAATGAATAATAAGAGGTCCTCTTTGAAAAAGATACATAAATAATATATTACTAATAAGGTCTTCCTTGGGAAGGATACATAAATGAGATATTACTAATAAGGTCCTCTTTGAGAAGGATACATACATAATCTAAATAAGAAGAATAAGAATATCATATACTTGCTTGCTTGACGAATAAGAATATCATATACTTGCTTGCTTGCTTGACGAATAAGAATATCATATACTTGCTTGACTTGAATACTGATTTCGAAAAGTGAACTTCCCCCTGTACCCTCACGAAATAGACAATACTATGCGCAATTCGTTTTTCATATCTATATGGTTGGGGTTTCTTTTTCATATCTATATGGTGGGGTTTCTTCGAATCTCTTCTTATCTGCTGAGTGAGGTGGACGAATCTCTTCTTATCTATTCTTTTATGCATCAACAATCATATTGATTTTTTCTCTTCTGAAAGTCTTCCCCATTAGATTCATAGGTATCACTTCAAGTCTTCCCAAATTCCCAATGAGATTGATAGGTATAAAGATCTGAATCTTCGTCAACTAGGCTATCTTTATATCATGTGTCTTTCTTGAAAGTGCCAGTGGAATTCATGCTTGCTTTGTTTTTTCCTTTCCATTCACTCGGATCTCTTCCGTTTCATCTATTTTGTCTCCTTTTCTTCCAAATAAAGGGAAGGGTCGGCACTAATGTTTCTTGCGGTCTTTCTTGTCCTCTTCGGTGGATCCCTCTTGTTCCTCTTTAGTCTCCTACCTTTCTAAGTGGTTTCTACATTGGCTTTCAGCACCTCACTTTCTCCCCTTTCTATCCGTTTCTTAGGTTTCTTAGTGACAATAGGCTTAGGCATTCTTCCTAACATAGTATACACAGGTAATAAATAATGGAATACTAATAAATGGAGCCATATAAGATCTCAATGAATTCAGATAGAGCCAAGCCATATAATAGATCAATTCTTACACAAGGTGCTTCAAGCCTATTTTCAGTAGATCGAATAGAATGGATTTTTCCAACTACAGAAGAAATGAAACAAAAGAAAGATAGGGTAGGAACTAGGACACTGTTATTGTATGAGGTATACCCAATGCTAGATGCAGAGGCCCATATATAGATCTATATGAACATCATGAGCTGTCTCGTAATCAAACAAGTTGTTGCTGATACCTACTTATCGGTTCCTTATTGATTCTATAACCCGAGCTCGCAGAAGGAAGAGATGTTAGGGCCCTCTATAGAATGTGGTAATAAATCCAACAATAATAGAGTCCGACCAAAACCGACCTTTTTCTATATCCTCATACATAAGGAAGGATCATTTCTTACCTAGTATAGTACCGAGCCATTTCAGATCTTCATGCATAAGGATCATTTCTTACCTAGTAGAAATCCAAATCATCACAAAACCCACCCCCTTTTCCTTTCTATTGCTCTATTGGTGCAATTTCTCCATTCTTATGATATATGATTCTTTATATATGAATTAGTGATTTGCCATAAATCGATTTCTATTAGAATTCATTGCTAGACTCTAACTTACATCTCTTATGTCAATGACACCAAAGCAAAGGTATATTAAATGAATGGAATTGGGATATATATGGATGTAATATAATGAAATGTCATATAATGAAATAGAGCCAGCCACTATGATAGGTTCCCTATGAAATGAGGCATGGAACGGAGCCTACTAGGAAGAAATTCCGGACGAAGGAAGCGAAGCTTCGGACTCATATTTGGAATTGGTTTAGAACGGGGGTTTCACTCTATGAGGTAGAATCTCTCCCGTTGTTCCTCAGTAGCTCAGTGGTAGAGCGGTCGGCTGTTAACTGACTGGTCGTAGGTTCGAATCCTACTTGGGGAGATTGGATTCATGATTTCTAGGTTAATGAAGAATAGAGTGAAAAGGAAGGTGCTGAAAGCCCGTTAGGAGTATCCGTTCGCTGTCCTTGTTTCTATTGCATTCTATATCTCATCTACTCACATTCTGTTCAACGATATATAAGAATCGCAATACCTCGGCTCCGATCCCTTGTAAATATCCAATTCATCATTCTTAGATGATGTACTAGCAGTGTCTCCTTTTGATCATCGATTTTCCCGATAGGCCACAAGCGAGCAAACATATTAATGACGAGGAACGATTGCAATACAACTAATACTATACTTGTGCTCTGTTATTCTGTCCAAAAGCCTTTGTGCTTGCTATGCCACTAATACTTGAGACTTGTGCTTGCTATGCGACTAATACTTAACTTGCGAGGAAGGCTTGCTATGCCACTAATACAAATACTTGCTCTGCAATTCTTCCCTGGCTGAGGAAGAGTTCTGGGGAGTAACAAATATGCTGATTACGGTATTGGTTACAAGAGTTCTGGGGAGTAACAAATATGCTGATTACGGTATTGGTTACAATATGTAATGATCGAATCTTTCATGAGAAATCCAAATCAGTAGTAAGGCCATTCCATTTCGACAAAGAAAGACCATAGCAAACCAAGTTCAATAGCTTTGCGTCCGCTATCCATTTTCCTACCCACACCCCTGAGGGAAAGGTCCAAACCAAAAGGTCAGATTGTAGGCGAGGAGGGATTCGCCAACACCGTAGCCACGTGCTCTAATCCTCTGAGCAACAGGCCCCACCCCGTCTCCACAGGAGAAGTTCCCGGGAGTACCATAATAAAGGAACCTTTCCTATCCTCTGCCATTTCGGGTTAAGAAGATGTAAAAGGCGCCTTTCTCTCCATTTCTATCTATCTATAAAGAAAGACATAAATCTCACAGTGCGTTCCGAGGTGTGAAGTGATAGAGAAGATAAGTCATAATTCTCGTTTTTCATAAGACAGACGACCTTGGCATTTTGGATTTATATCTATTTCACATATTTCCAATTATAGAATAAGTCAAATAAGGAAAGGTGTTTTGTTACTATATTTCTCAGATGTTGAATAGATATGATTTCATTGATTATAGTTTAGAGTGTTTTTCATTAATTATAGAATAATGCCTGGGTCCCTTACCTTAGAATCGAAAACACAAGATTCATCCCAGTATGCACGGAGCCAGAAAGGCAACCCCCCTTGAAACCATGGGAAGCTATCATGGAAGAATTGAACCTCGTTGAAATAGTTTCTCTTTCTATTTCCTTACCGTAGGTTAGTAAAGGAAGGCTTACCATTGTGCATTAATCCCTCTTTCCTTTCAATTCAAAGAAGATGTTTTCCCATAGAAACCGTAATCTCTCTGTGTCCATCGCTCTTTGTTTGGTTGGTGGAATGCTCTCACCGAAGGCTTGGGATATTTTTGGAAAGCTTTCATAGCGGGTTAGTGTATTAGTTGCTACTAAAATGGAACTAGCTAGCAGCTTAAGTTAGGAAGGAAGTGGCTAGAGCATCTACCCCGGGTTCATGAACTTACAGACTTGCTTGGTCAGCTACATCTTTATGGTTCTAACAAGCGACGCTTCCCTCTCTTACCACACAAAGCGATTCGTGCACATAGTCTCAATCTAGTATGTCGAATACCTATGACTTCGAATACAGCCAACAGTAATGAAGTTAGTAAAGTAGTAGGAAGCTAAAGACAGTTTAAGGCATTGAGCTAACCAACGACTAACGACCAAGGCCTCAAACTCCACTTGGCCCGTGCCTTGGTGGCTTAACCCAGTGTTCCTCGGGCTGATGCGGTGTCTACTGATGCTAGGTATTGGTACTAAGAATGCAACGGTGTCTACTAAGCCTGAAACGGTGGCGTATAGCTTATGGGACTGATACTAGTGCTACTGAGGCTCTGTATTGATAGTAAGACTGAGGCTCTGTATTGATAGTAAGACTGATGCTATGTATACTCAGAATCCAACCACTGCTACTAAGACTGATGCTAATGAGGGAAAGACTTCAACCCACACCGAGCAGGCTTCAATCAGTGCCAACGAGACTGCAGCTAAGGAGTCACAGGCTATCCGGCCCGAGTCCAAGAATCAAACTAGTCAGTATAAGAATGGAACGAGTGCTAGCAAGCCTGATACCAGTGCTACTGAGGCAGAGATTAGCTAGTGAATCAAAGAATGCAACAGTCAACTCTAAGCCTGAAACCGGTACTGAGGCGGAAGCTAGGTATGCTCGGGCTGATACTGGTGCTGCTGATTCCCTGTAAGCCAACCGATTGCCCGCATCTGTTATAGGTATGTACCAGACTCAAACCAGGGCTACTCGGACACCAACCAGTGAATCCAAGTCTGCAGCTAATGGTAGTAAGCCTGCTGCTAGGTCTACTCAGACTGATCTGTTAGGTAGTAAGCCTGAAAGCAGTGCAAGCAAGACTGATACTACTTACTACCAGAACCAGTGCTCGGAATTGAGCTAGGTAGTCTTTTCGCTCGCTACCGCGCAACAAACATAGTGACTTGGTGCAGTTACTTGTCTAGTAGTGCCTTGGTGGCTATAACCAGTGAATCAAAGACTGATACGGTGTCTAGGCAGACTTAAAGCAAGGGGAGCTAGACTGAACCCAGGTATTATAGATGATAGGCTGTTCGCGAGGTCTGTTATGATTATTGGAATACCAGGTAGTCCTGTTCTTGTGAGAGTTGAGATCGGAAAGAGATATTCTTGTTTTAAAGAGATATTCTTGTTTAGAAAGAAAGGGAAGCTATTCGCGCCCCGGGTGTTTGACTTTCATCTGTCTTTGGTGACCTGTACCTTGTAGAGAATTCGAATATCAGAGTAGAAGACCACATAGTTAATAGTAGTTATATCAGAATAGCAGAGTGGAAGACCGGAGAAGAGCACCAGGAGTTCAATTGGTCACTTTTGCCAACCGCTCGCTACGGAAGATGGTTAAGGTATACACTACAAATTCATTAAAGAACAGGTACGTACTTTCTCTAGCGCATAGAAACAAGTAATATCAAATACAAGCCTCTTAGAAAAGGTACTCAATCTCTTGAGAAGAACCAGTTGTCACTTCTATTACGGTTGGCGATGAAGAAAGTAGAGCCAGAGTTGGATAGATGAGAGCCAGAGGAGATAGAGGCAGGGGGAGCTATTCCTTGTTGACTTTTGAGCTCACTCCTACTGTTGCTTGCCTACTTGCTATGTCTCTGTGAGCCGGAGGTATTGTAGAGTAGTCCTGTTTCATCTGTATATGTAGCGGATAAGATTTCTAGTTGTTATCATCTGTATATGTAGCGGATAAGATTTCTAGTTGTCATATTAAATAAAATACCTGAGTGAGATGAGATGAGAGCCATAGTAGAGGTAGGTTCGGGGTTTCATCCATTACAGGCTCGAGTGTCGGTGTTGCCAGAGTCGAGGTATACCGAATGAAGGTTAGAATTAGACAAGAGGTTATAAGAATGAAGCAGGTACACGTATTAAACAAAAGGGATTCCACCTTCAGCTGACCCGACCTGCCCTCTTCAATTCAATTCCACTATAAGGAGTGGCGAGAGGGAGAGCCCCACAGCACTGGGTTAGTTTCTATCTTCTTTAAGCACTGGGTTAGTTTCTATCTTCTTTAAATAAGTAAACTCTATTCTTTGACTTACTATATGAGAACGGATTCCACTTATTTCCTCTTTACTACTATTGTTGCTTGGCCGTTACTTGGCTCGTTGTCACTAACTTTTCCTTCGTAGACTGACATCGATATTGTAACAAGTTGTCCCCGTCTTTTTGGTTGCAAGTCGACTTCCTTTCCTAAACTGGCATAGAAATTGTTACACTGCCACGAAACCCCGTGAAAAAGGGCTAATTCCCCAGCTGTTCACTGACCTATCATTACCTATCGGGGTAATTACTGAACTTTTCCTTTGTTTGGTCCAATCAACTTTATTAGGCAATTAGCAGGTTTAACATCCGAGAGTCTTGCAGTTCAAGCAATAGTACATATCAGGAGTGGGAAGGTCTTATTGGACGGAAAAGGGAGGTAGGACGTGCCCTTAAACTAGAACATCGCTTCTTTCTATTATACCGGTGGCGGAGCAATTATGGAATCCGCGGGGTAATCATAGTGAGCTAGAGGCTCCTCCGCAATAAGCAGTGTCCGTCCTAACCTTATGGAATTTGCAGATGATACACCCCTTCCTTTTAAGCGTACCGAGCAGAAGAAAGAAAGTCAGGCACTCAATCCTTTTATTCGGCATCCGACTCCGATATTAGCAGAAGAAGAAGTTAAGGTATTCCAAAGCTGTAAAACAAGTTATCAGCGGTCAAAGGCAGAACCGGACCATAACTAGTCTTTCTCTTGGCCGGAGAGCAAATGCAAGTCCTTTCAAACTAGAGCTCCTGTCGGTCAAGAGTATTGATTGCTCTATTGCGCGGGTATTAGCCTCAGAGACGGCGTAAGGCATTTCCCACAGTAAGACATGCTCCCACTGGACGACATGCGGATAGAGAAGAGAAACAAAGCCCTTTCATGGAGTCATCCCTTGTTCACTTCTTTCCTTCTAAGATTGGATTCAACAGTGATAAAGGAAAAGAGTAAGGCCATAAAAGCATTCAATAGCAGCGCTTATGCCTTCAACAAAGAGCTAATTCCGGAACTTTATTCTATTTCAATTGCAGCAGCTAGTTCCTTAGGATTGCTAAACACTAGTCTTTCCTTCCCACCCAGATTGCTAAACACTAGTCTTTCCTTCCCACCGGCAATGCTATACCTTATCCATTTTCCTTGACCTTCCAGCTGAGCCCCTTTCTTACGCAAAATGCCTATTTTCAATCAGACTAGGCTGGGCGTTTGATGGAATTCAATCAAGTGCTAGTATTTGGAACTGCTCTAGTAATTATCTCTTCCTGTAAACTGAAGTGGAGTCTTTGGTCTCTTAGCCTAGCGGAATTAATGTAGTCTGCGGTCCCTTTGTCAATGACCCATGTCTTTGAGGAACTACTGTACTTGTTCCATCCCAGATTCTTTTTGCCCGTCTCACCAAACAATGCTTCCCCACTTTCAAAGAAGTTGCCTATTCCTACTGTACTGGTCTCTATCAACTAACTAAAGCACTAAAGAGAGGTGGGGCAGGAGTCACTAAAGCACTAAAGAAAGAGAGGTGGGGCAGGAGTCACTAAAGCACTAAAGAGAGGTGGGGCAGGATACATATCTTTCTCTTTCATAACCAAAAACGGGATATTCGCATTAGCATAAGGAGGAGAACGAAGAGATGAGCACTTTTCAAGCAGTTTTCCTTAACGAAGTAATCTATGTGACCAATGGACGTTTCAAAGAAATAAGGGAGTCGGAGCTTTACTATACTCCAAATATCGATATTGGTAGTTTGAGTATAGATTTGAGACTGGAACATATGCCTTCTGACTCTATAGATAGGACGACGTGACACGAAATGGATCACTTAGAACCTATGATAAATTGATAACATTTCTCCTTTCCTTCTAAACAGCCTTTCCCGCATCAGTCTATAGAGTAGATTTCCCATCCTTGGTAAACTCTCGAGATTGCTTTTCTTTTTAATGTCGTCCGAGGATCCAGTCCTGCAGGTGCTTGAAAAGGGAATTCTCCCGAGACATCATTCGAGTTAGCATCAAAGTTTGCGTATGAGTTCGCGCAGTAAACGACAAAGGTGCTGAAAGCCTACTTCCAGATATTATGAAAACTAAGCAGAGCAGGTGACTAGTCGGTTCCCCGTAGGGTAGGTCCAAACATGGGACAACAGAAAGATGCTCCAATTGCCAAAGTGTCATAGTCCGAGGCTCCGCTTGTTATTTCGATAGAGACCTACAGTCCGGAAGACCAGAATGGCATGACTTATATAATAGGCAAGAGCCAGCAGCAAATACAATTCGAGGAGCATAATCTGGCTCTATCTAGAACTTATTATTTGGATTCTTTTGGCTCTATCTAGAACTTATTATTTGGATTCTTTTGCTTAGTTAACGAGGTTAACGAGAAGAGGCGAAGAAAAGAAAGAAGCGCTCTAGCTATCACTTGATGTATTGGTTTTGAATCAACTCGTAAACGGGAGAAAAGATGCTCTTATTTCGCCAAGTCCATAAGTACCATAGGCATATACAAAGAGGATTGACCACACTTGATTTCATGCAACTGTGCCTTCTCTCTACGGTTATCGTATTCCTTTCTTATAGCAGTTAGGGGGTTAGTTTCAAGCTCGTTTATGGGATGATGTATTTCGTTAGAGAACTTTGGTTTCTGCTATGCTTAGATACCTTGTCCAGCTACGTTACGTTAGAAGCTTCCACCTCGTGCAAACGGATGCTTTTTCCAGAGGCATGCCTCGGTTCAGAAAGGCTTTCGATGTTTCCGATGTTTTGATCCTTCTTTTTGTTCTCTCCCGGCCCTGCTTGAAAACGGATTGATTCCAATCGGGTCCAGGACATTCGACGAAAAAGGATGACCCAATGCTATGACCTTTATCACCCCCAAAAAGGTAAAGATCACACATTTGGAAATCAGCCCGCCCCGAAATATGTGTTCAGGAACGCTATGTAAATAGGGTCGCCCTCACACAGCATCTATTAGTTAAATCAACATACGTTTCAAAAAGCATTTGGAAGCCATATAGCCATTTAAGCCTTACTCCCTATTATCTTGATTCCGCTTTTGATCCTAATTCATTTGTCACTCCTCACCTATAACTTGAACTGGCCTACTTTTCTCTCTAGGAACTCCACTTTATACTGGACCTTGACCAGAAACAGAATTTCCTCACACAGCAGATGATCCTAATCCGTATCCAGATTAAGCTTTGGATCCATCTTCGGCTGCTGTTGACTACCCGGTAAGAATAGGGTTTCCAAGGAATGATTTCGAATCGATATAATGCATTTCAAGCCTATATCTTTAGGATCGGTAACTACCCTTCTTGTGCTAGTGCTCTTGAGTAGGAAAGGCAGAATGAAACTAGCTACTATCAACTACTGGCAAAATGAACTGACTTACCGCATCTGATCTCGTATACTACACTCGAACAGGAACTGTCAACTTTCACTCACACCCGACCCTCACTCTGTCAACAATGAACTTCATTCTTATCCTAAGAACTAGTCTGTATTTCGATAGGTCGTTTCCTCAATTCCCCTTGATAGGGTTTTGCATACCCTTTTGTAGTCGATACAGATCCAGAGTTAGATGCAATGGATAACGTCCAAACAACTGCTAATGTGGAGTATGGATTGGCAAGAGGCGCACGAGCACTGGAATAGTAGGAGAGTTCCACTAATAAGTCAGAAACAAGCTGACAAGTAATGTATAATCAAGCAGACAAGCTACCAACCCAGTAAATACTTCCTCTAATGGCCAACCCAGTTCCGTTATCCTTGATTTTTCCTTAATAAGAGAAGAATTCGACAAGAGCGATTCCACTCCAACAGGTAATTCATAAACTTACTTGAGAACAGGACCTGGCTATGATACTGCTAGTTTGGGCAAGAACGTAACTTTCAACAAATCATTCCACTCAAGGGTACGGGTACTACTCTATATGCCCTTCTTTATCTTCTCTTTTCTTTCCTCTCCGATATAACTCTATTAACTATTAAGATACAGGGGAAAGGTCTTCAACTAGCAAATCCACTACTCAAAAGGCAAATAAGGTCAATTGCTTACTTTTGAACTGCAATACCGGATTGATAGTATAGTCCTCTCCTTGCGCTAACAAACACGGATACGGATTCCACGGAGATTCAACAAGCACTCTAACCTATCTCTACTGGGCCAAGTCACTCTGCACTCTACCTATGAAATTAGTAACAGCGTTCTTCTATACCTCTGGCAACTGCTACAAATGCCCTGAACCCGAACTAACTATCACTCGAACAGGCACAGGAGAAGGTATCAAACAAAAGAATCAAACCTACTACTAGCAACCCTGCGGAAAAGCCTCGCATAGATGACTTGGACAACTACTATAAAGGGGCTGGAAACGAGCCTTTTGTACTGTACTAGATCTTACTAGTTAGGCTAGGGTTGTTTGTGAAGAAGCACTACTAGGTTTGCGAGGGAGAGGTCAATTGAGCATCAACCCGGAACTACTATATGACTTTCTAGTTTCATTGGAAGGGAAGGTATAAAACAGAGGATAAGAATGCATTTCTACGGGAAGTTACGGCTTAGAAGCGGGTAATTCACAATTCCATTCTTCACTGAAAGAAGAGTTCGGGTCGATAACAGAGTGCTTTCTTCATCGGGAGTTACGTGAGCAGAGCTTCTATCTACTTGACTTATGAACTACAGCCAACGAGAACTGTTCTTATATGCGCTTAACCGATGCATGAGAAAAGAGATGATTATATATAAGGTCGAAACTTGGAACTCCCGAAAACAAACAGGAGCAAGCCAAGTTATAGGAAAAGCAGCTAGCAAGCCAAGAAGTTATACGAAAAGTGCTGGGCGCTAAGGAGAGTTATCGTCGGCCAGGCCAGGGTAATCCAATCAATTAGGGAAAGTCTCATTGAAGAAAAGAATCTGATGACAACCAATAGAATAGATTAACCTAGCCCAACAAGCGGAACTAGAATAAGCACTAGGAAGTAAGAGAGAGCATGAAACTAGAATAAGCACTAGTTAAGTAAGAGAGAGCATGAAACTAGAATAAGCACTAGTAAGATGAAACTAGAATAAGCACCAGCAAGTAAGAGCATTAAACGCGTCGTTGCTTCCTCACTCCGAACTCTTATTATCCCTTATCTAATTCTCATTGCTTACCCCAAAACTCTCTAACGTAAGCACGAGTTCTTTAGCCTTATTGTCTTTGCACCAGTTCTTTAGCCTTATTGTCTTTGCTTTGCTTCCTATAGCGCCGTTACTTGTTCTTGCGCTGGCAAACACTCACGTTAGAACTTGAGCTTCTCTTTTGGAACTTGCTTGTTCCGTAGCTTGTTGACTTCTCATCTGTAACTCTACTGAAGTACAACTCATCTGTAACTCTACTGAAGTACAACTCGGTTAACTTCGACTAAACCTCTAGACTATTCCTCTATACTTTATCGCTACGTGGGTCTGGGTCAATAAGCTTACGCGCAACGGCTAACTCAACTAACTCGTATTCTTTACAAGGAATTAGAGCGGGACAATCAGTTGAACAAGGCTAAGCAGCGGTCGACCACTACTCGGGAAAGCATCTCGGGCAAGCCCCCAACTGAATCATTATTTTATTCTTCTATTTCTTACTTGCATTCTTTTAGTACAATGTTTCATTCTGAAAGTCGGGGAGCACGTACAGGGTTAGTTAAGAGAGGAGCCGGTTAGTTAAGAGAAGAGCCGGTTAGTTAAGAGAAGAGCGCATGGGAGGTGACCTTCTTCTATAATATACCTGGCTAGCTAATGATTCCGTTTCTGACCTTTTCGTTTGAATTGATTATAGCGGTAAAGTCAACCAGTCATTTCTTATCGAGCACTGATCAAATCGGGAATTTCACTCTCTTTCGCATCCTCATATAATATAAGTTCCGGAATTGAAACACACTGCATCCCTTTTTCCTCGCTAAACTGAACGCCTCAGCACTTGGTATAGAATTTCATAAAGATACAGCATCTCTGGAAACAGCTTCTAAATAGGATTCAACTGCACAAGCTTAATTAGTATTTGCTTGTCCCTAAGCTCCCTGCCGCTCGACGAAAGCATAAATAGTAATAAGAAGGAATTGTGAGAAAAAGTTCTAACATGCTTCTGACTTTGGAGTTGTGGGATCCTCTTCAATCGGGACAAGATAAGATGTTTAATTACCAACCGCGACAAGATAAGATGTGTAGTTACCAAACGGGGGTGTGTCTGAATTAGTTCAGCAACGACGCTACTCTGACTTGAACAAAACCTCTGATTCTTTTACTTCTATACTCAAACCTGCGCCTCAATTCCATTCTTTTCTTGGATTTTCTTCTCTGTTATTTGAATTAAGGCTTTTGGTTACCGAATCTATACGCCCCAGTCCGCATCTCCATAAGCTTCTAGTGACAAGTTACCATGGTTAGCATAATGGATCTCTTTCTTTAGCAGTAGATGCCTGTAGCTAGTCCGGAATCTTAATAACTCCTTTTACAATGAGGAACTTACGGTCTATGCATGAATTGGCTCACTATACCAAGAGCTTAGGTCCGGTCTCGTACTAGTGAGGTAGATTAGCTTCTAAACAAACCTTTGATAGGCTTTATAGTAGTAGTTTTCCTTCTTAACCTTAGGCTCTAGTATCAGTAATCCTTCTTCAGTGCTGAGACGATGATGAACTTCTGGCTTCGCACTCGCACCAACTTATCAAGAGAGAGATTGAGTGGAGTGCCAGAATCTTTTATAGGCACTGTTCCGTTGCTTGTTCCGTATGTTACACGTTCTCTTTCTTCAGAAATTCGAGTTCAAAAGTGACGCTCTCTTCAGAAATGAATCAGACAAGCAGAGCGTGACAAGCCTGGCAAGCAGACAAGTAAGCCAGTTATAACCAAGTGCAGTATTCTTTAGCGAGGTGTGGTCCAAGTCGCTTTATCAGTGTCAGTGCCGCTCTAGCTCAAAAGTCTACGAGTGGAGTTCTGTGAGTTGTGCTTGCTTGAAAGAATATCGTCGTCTACCTTACTCTAAAGAATATCTAAACATATGACGACTGCTGACTCTAAAGAATATCTAAGTGCAAAAGAATCTTGAAGAGCGTGTAACTAATATGGAATACAGTAACAAACTCACAGCCAGCATTGCTTTCTTGCTTATGGATCGGGGTGCTAGCTAGAGAAAAGAGAATATTGGCATAAGAATGGAATGTAAGTGCAAAAGACTTTTGGATTATGAATTGAATGCACCTATAATTAAGGAGAGTAACCTAACGGCTTATTCCTTACTTGACTCACTCCTTGAATAGATTACTCCGTACTTGCTGCTGAGTTAAACAAGTCCGGAGTCAGCAGCTTGTCAGGAGTTTTGGTTTGAAGCTCACCTCTAGGGGGCGAACCAACCACCCTACGACTCAAGAATGTAAGGCTGGAGCCTTGTAGTGAAAGGCTGTAGCGGTAGGCCTGTTCTTGTCTTTGTCTACAATAGAGGTTCTGTTCTTTGTCTTAGCTTGCTTCTACACCATATGCAAGAGATATTCCATCTTAATTCTTAACTTCCACCTCAAGGAGAGTACGGGGCAGAAAGTGGAGTTCCAGCAGATGTAGGAGTCTCGTCGACAAACCGCCGGGGATTAAAGTAGAACAGCATTAGCTTTTGCAGTGATAATATCTTTCTTCACAGGTAAGTCCTTATTGTGTTTTTGTTCGCCTAGTTCTTGTTAAGTCTACTCAATAATAAGTAGTTCCATTTAAGTCTACGAGATCAGAAGGAAGTGTTGAGGGCCCAGAAATCCTCATTTATTTGAGAAAACCCCGGAAGCTAACCGCCGCAAAGGAGTGAGTGTCTGGAGAAGAATAGGGATTTGGAAGCGAGAAGGTAAGAGTTCTGATAGCCTAACTTCAATTAGTAACAGCTAAATCTCAATTAGTAGATATAGATAATCGGTACTCGGCTACTGGTCCTGTTGCATCAGTAGTAAAAGAATCAGAATAGAACTAAGGAGTATAACCTCTGCACTAACAGTGTAGTAGTTACTTGGTCATTAGTAGTTGTTTGTCCCGTTGCTTGGTCGCAACATTAGTAGTTGCTTGCCTGGTCTAAAGTCTAACCCTTCAACTCGTAGTAGTCCAAGTAGTATACGAGTAGTCCAGATCGATACCTCTTCTATCGACCCTACTTTTGAGTGCAATTCCGTATCTGTTGCCAGCAGGGTGAAATGAATAGTTGCCTGTTGCCATAGGTAGAGGAGAAAGAGTTCAAAGAGGAAGTAGAGAGACCATAGAAGAAGGAAGATCTGAAGCGGGAAGGAAAGAGCACTCATACAGAATAAGAAGACAAAGAAGAAGTCTTGTTCAAAGCCTAGGGAAGAGGGATTGAGGTTACTACTATACTAAATCGACTCGCCGGCTGATTACCCTTTGCAAACCTCCGATAGACCCCGGGAGTGAAAGGCTTAATCGAGCTAGTCGTATTAGCAACAGAACAGGCAGGTAAGATTGAAAGGTAAGAAACATAATCATGAGCTAGGTATGTGAGAATAAGTTAATACATTCTCATAAATAAGAAATAGCAGCCTAAGAGGAATCAGATAATAAATAGCAGCCTAAGAGTAATGCCACTCTCAAGTAATAGGCAAGCAACTCAGTATTGCAGGTATAACAACTCCGTATTGCAGGTATAAAGTGAGGGGTGCCGATAAGAATGAACCTAAGTTGTCTAAGACAAAAACGATTAAGTATAAGAAATCGACCACTACGGATAAGAGTAATGGGCATACTGAAGAGAACTTATCAATCGAGGATGGGGCATACTATACTCAGAATTGAGCTGGGGCTAACAATACCTTCTCTTGACCAACTATGGCTTTACTACTGGGGGCTAATCGCATCTATTAAGTAAGAGTGCTGCTGGTATCCCTAAGAATGAGCTAAGTCCAAACAAACTACTACTCTAACCCTATAGGTGACTCACTAGACTATACGAAGTGCGTCTCATCCTTTAGCTAGTGCTTATCCGGCCTAAACAAAGAATAAGGAAGTTCACTAAGTAGCTGGTCCTCATGGAATAACCCTGTCAATGCAGAATCAAAGGGAGAAGTAGGAGACTTTCCCTATAAAGTGAGAATCCATTTCATATACTTACAATAATGAGCTGGGCGCTGAAAACATCTACGAAGACAGGACTTGGTACTATTGCTGCTACTAAGAAAGGGGAGCTCAATCCTAATTCCCATTAGTAGTAGAGTGAAGTAGTATCACCTATGTGTGTAGTATCGGGTGCCAGTCCAGTAGTCGTGTCGTGGCTGTAGCCTGAGTTAGATTAGATGAGAGCCATAGCAGAGGTATAGTAGCCGGATTCAGTTGCATCAGTAGTTGTAGCCAGAAGAGAGGCTTTGAAGCCAAGCTATATGTAAAGAAGTTATGAATTGCTATCAAACCCATATGAAGTGATCTTGGATTTCCTATAATAAGATAATATAGAATGAAGCAGTGCCTGTTGAGTCAGTAGTAAGCCCGAAGTCAGTAGTTAGTAGTAAGCCCGAAGTCAGGAGTAAGCCCAGCGGAAGAAGTTATGCAAGTGGAATACCTGTTTCCCAGGCAATGAAATCGGTGTCATATCCTTTCTTGCCCACTTCCTATTGTCTCCCTCTTAAGCCTCTGCTTTCCTAGTTTGCCCACTGGCTATGTGTTTGTGAGTATGGTTAGTTTCAAGAGCCAGAGAGGAGCCGGAGTTCAAAGAGATTAGATGAGACGGGAGTGATAGGAGAAGAATGATGGTTGAAAAGAAAACTGAGGAGCCGAAGGAAGAGAGAAAAGATGCTTCAAATGGAATTCTTTGAGGCTTAGAAGCGGGGGCCAAGCAACTTCTACAAAGGCATAACCGGGTTTCGTCCAGAGGATCATTCCTTTTTGGTTCGATAGGAGGGGCCAAGTAGATATCTCATACATGCAATGCCCATGTTGAAGTTAGGGTCTGTCACTACCCAATCTAGGGATTCCACTGGCTTTCAGCACCTTGCTTGTTAGCTTCCGACTCAAACAACTAGGCTTTCCGACTCAAACTACTAGGCTTAAGGAAGAAAGTACTTGCGACCTGTAGTGCATCTGGAAAGGGCTTTACCTCGTAGGGGCAAGAATCTAGTCTAGTTCCACTGAAATATAGGTTCGGTGTCCAAGAAGAGAATAGGTTGAAGAGCTTGTGTTAAGCATAGAAGAAAAGAGAGAATTGTGTGGCTATGATCTATACTAATGAACTACTAAATTATATATTATCTTATTAAGATTAAGGAGAAAGTGGAGGCAGTATAAAGTCAGTATGATTCAAAAGAAAAGGAAGCAGTTAGGTATCAAGGAATAGTCTAAAGTTCATAAGCTGCTTTTTCAATAGAATGTCCAGTGAAAGCCCCTAAGTCAATTGTTGCACTTACTTATTAAGGCAGCTGCTGGGCTTGTATCAAGAAGTATTTCTTGGCCAGAGGTACAGGCGAGGAAGCAAGGATGCCAGGAAGGAGTAGAGGAACGAAAAGATCAATTGATACTTGAAGTTCAGGTGTCGGTGCTATAGTTTTGATTATAAAGAAAGAAAGTAATGATAAAGAAAGAAAGTCATGTTAGAGTTGAAAGATAGGGTATAGAACCGGGGTAGGTAATAATCATAATAGGCTGGAGCACTACTTTAAGCAACAGTCAACCCTGATTATGCTCTTCAAACTATTTCTTCCACTGGTCTTAGAACTCGAACAGGCAATTATCCACGACTACTAAGGTAAAGAAGGAACTTTGCGCTTCAACGCTAGGCCGCGAGTAATTGATTCTTCCCTGAACAACACTGCTACACCAACTAGTACTAGATTATGATTCTATTGTGGACTAGGATGAAACTAGAAAGAGGTGTTTCTTCTGTGCTCTCAAGATTCAATGAATTCTAAAGCGTTAAGTCATGCCCAACCTTTTTTACGGTTAATGCTTGTTCGGTGAAATACTAGTTTCTTTGCATTGCATCTGTAGCCTGCAGGAATTCCATCAGTGTCGAGTGTGAAAGTAGAAGTGGAAGTAGGTGATTCTAAAGAAGAATCGGAAGCAAGATAAAGTGGAGAGGAAAGAGGTGATTGTGGCAGTGCTATAGCTCCAAGTCATGTTTCTTTGGGTGCTTCTTCAAGGAAGGATAGTTTCATCGTATTAAGAAGAATTCATATCATAGGCTTTGCGGTGAAGAAGAGCAGAGGTGTTTTATCCGCGCTAACAGGAGGAGAATAGAGGCAAAGTAACAGTAGCAGTGGCAGGGACAAGATAACAAGTGGATCTCGTATCTATTATAAGTGGTAATCATCAATATAAGTGGTAATCATCAATCCATATTCTTTTCTTCACTTCCTGGTCCTGTTTGACTCTTCAAGTGGTAAGTGGTGTTTCGAGTTGAGTATATTAAGATCATCTCTTGGCGAACGAGTGCCCACGTAGCGGTTAAGTGTATAAAGTGACCGAGAAAGAAGCTCCGTATTTGGTAGCCCTCCATCTCTGCTTTTATCTTGACTTCCCCGAACTTCCTTTACTTTCGAAAGACCTACCTTGGTTTTTTTCTCTGCTCCACCAGCTTTTTGCTTGAATCACTTATATAGGCACCTCGAGACTAATCCGACAGGGGCATTCGCAACGGCAGCTATTCCTTTGACTTTGCTTGGAGTACGTTTTCCTCAAGTGAGAGTTGTGGTCGACCTCTGTCACTTAGTAACTGTCACTTCTTGCCTTCTTTACCTTTACTTTACTTCCCCCGCTCAGCTCACTCCTCTCCTGTTACAGACTCATAACGGATCTCACAGCTGATTCAGTTGTCTAACTATACTTTCCCCTCTTCTTGACCTGCATCTTTAGTTGAAACTTCATCTTCAGTGGAAACTTCATCTTATCTATACTACTTTCCTGTCAACCCAATCACCGAACCTAGACTTTATAAGCGCTTCTCTTTCTACGATAGCACTTTCACTGCCTTCACTTTGATGCTTGGACATTGACTACTTTTACCCCACCGCTTATGGAGTTGGGCCATAAGAAAGGTAACCGGATTGTCCCGCTGTAGCACAACTTATAGTTCACTTGCTTGTTTGAATGGAATTGAAGAACTCCCGTGAGCCGATGACTACGAAGAAAGCACTTGTTCCGTTCTAAAGTGCAGTTATTGTGTTGAAGCTAATGCTGTTGGGTTTGAAGGATCAGTATCTGTAGTTGGCGCAGCTGCCCTAGGTGGTGTTGTAGAAAGTCTGTTAGCTTCTCCACTTACTTATGGGGTGCATATTCTTGGGCGAAACCCCTTTTGCTTCTTGTGTTATCGGTTATTAAAGTCGACAGTTTCATCATAACTTCAAGTGAACTTTCATCGCTAGTTTCATCGTATACATAAGTCGAGGAGAATGCCAAAGCAACAGAGAAGCCTTATCAATCAAGGAAAGCGTATTGCTCCTTTTGTATAGTATAGTATAAACAATAAAGGGAAGGCATTGTAGGAGTTCGGAAGTGTTGCTAATCTATTTATTTATATGCCAGAAAGAGAGATCAAATTCAAACAAGCACTAGGGCGCAAGTAAGGTATCAATCAATTTCCATCCCTGCAAAGAGAATTCGTGTTAGCTCTGACTTCAAAGATTCAAATGACATATTTGTTTTACTGCTTGACTCGGCCCGGCTTTCATTCCAATTATTAGCTTATTATAGGATGATATTTACTTGACTATCTGATTGCCCCAACTCGTATACTCATCTGATTGCCACAACTCATAGAAAGAAGTCAGAGGTAACCTCACTGCTTACTGAAACTAACTAACGATAGTAACTCGCTAACTAGGTTGGTTTGTCGGGAAAAGCGGAATCTCTTCGGTGGAATTGGAGGTGGTGCCTCTTTCAAAGCATAAATCCCTTCCAAACAGCGCAGTGATGAAGTGAGTATAGCGCAGTGGAGGGTCATTCGATTGTTCTATATTTTAGCTTAAAGCCTTTCGTCAACTAATCTCTTGTCTGAATCAATAATATCAATTCCTTTTCTGGAACCCACAGATATAGACTTGGTTTGAGTCAGGCCTTCTTCTGAAGGTGCCCCATATAAGGAAAGACCAAAAGGAGAGACAATGGAATGGGGAAAAGTGCGAATAAGCTGTTTTCAAAGATGCTGTCAGTCACACGGCAAGATGGTTTCGTTCTTCAGAGCAGAGACTGGACCGGGAATCCCTTCTATGAGAATTAGTTCTTCACAAGTTGATAAAGGGTCGTGAGATTCAGTTATCATGATCCTCTAGTTTGTATATAATATTCTATTCCACTTTCTGGGAACTCTCTTTCTTATCGATAGGCTGGAAAAGTGAATTGATAAAAGCCAGCGAAAGAGACATGAGACAATGGGCGCGCTTACGAATGCCAAAGCTAAACCATAAAGAAAGGCGTCTGTATACGATTGACTCTGAGTCGCCTGACAATATGAGAAACAGAAGCTGATGATATTCGGTGTTCTTATGAAATAAAGGCTTTCGAATTCCGGAAAAAGAAAGAAAGTGCTCTTGAGCTGTAGCACTCAGGATCAGAGTTCGCCGATTGGTCATGACAACAAAATGACAATTCTTTCTGCAGTTCCAAATAAAGAGAAGGTGGAAAGCATGAATCCTGCCGGGCTACTCAAAAAAGAAAAGAGAAAGAAGCTGTGCCAGTTGCACTAAGTAAGAGAGCTAGGGATTGTGGATGAAGGTAAGTGTCTTCTTGGCAGACCGAATTCGAGAGCCCGCTTGGTGATGCTAAGACCAAAGAGAATTCCTAGCTTTGCTTTCCTTCTAGGACTCCGGAACAGAGAAGGGAGACTTCAAAGGGGTAAGTAGGACGAATTCTCAACGGGGAGCCAGTTGCTAATTTAGGTCTCTGACACCCCTATAGACTAGAATAATGGATTTTATTACATTTGAAATCCTGAATGACGATTCTCCATTCTCTGGGATGAGAGTAAGGAGTATGTATTCAAGGGATGGATAATAAATAGCCCCACTTGACCAAAGGAAGCGATAGCGCCGCTCTCAAATAAGCAAAAAAGAAGGAAGTGGAATAGACATAACATTGAATCATGCCTGTTTTCCAGAGCGGAGACGTGCAGTCAATCTCCATCGATTCCAAATAGAAATAAATGATGCTGACGAACTATTCAAGTTGGCTTTAGTTCATTCTATTGTATTGCTTCAGTGGGAACTGCGGATTCCCCTCATTGTTACGTTCTTTGACGAGACGCGTGACCAACTCGATGAGGAACTAACTCCCGCTCAGACGCTAGGACTAGGGATAGCAAAATGCTATATTTCCTGAGTGGGACTCTATCAGGCTCGACTCTTGTTCTATTTCTCTTTCTTTGAGAGAGCGCAACGAGAACCAAGTCTGGCTACATACATGGGAACAGGTAAAGGCTATTTTGTTGGATTTCTATTTTCTTCCTTTAAGTCTTTCAGTATCTATTCTGAGTTAAGTATTTCTGTCTCTATTCTTATCCGGGAATCCTAGCAAGAGTCAGTTTCTAGTGAACCAAGGTAAGTGATTGGCAAGAGTCAGTTTCTAGTAAACCAAGGTAAGTGATTGGGACATTTTGTCCGCAAAGAAAAGAAGGAAAGGCGTATAATTACGACGGAGAAATTCCTCGTAATTACGGAAATGGTGACTCCGATAACGGACGATTGGCCCGGTGCTTTCTAGAACTTTAGCACACTAAATATGAATTCATCATTTAGCCAAAGATGCACATCCTTCAGAGTCATTGCTTAAGAAGGGAGAGTCATTGCTTAAGAAGGGACAGAAAGCCCTTTGGGACCTTTGCTTGAGAATGCCTTCTAGTCTTTAAGGGAGTGCTTCTTAGGTTAGGGAAAAAACACTTAGTTAGAGCGCCTAACCTTCGCTTTCTGGACTGGGACTCTCCTTATCTCTATGCTATATCTCTTTCTATTGGCTAAAGAAGGGACTTCTAGACTAGATCTGAGTAAGAGGTTGTCACCGACACAGAGCGCAATTCAATTAGACCACAAATCAAGCACTCGCCATTGAGAGAGCAAAGTTCCCTTCAAGTGAAAGAAGAGAGCGACCGGCGAAACTTGAGCCTAACCCCCTAAAGCATTAGCGGAATCCACTGTCTGGACTTGCTCATAACTCGCCGCGCTACTGACAACTAAGCTTGGCGGTCTAACAACTAAGCTTGGCGGTCTTACTACAAAGCTTGGACCTAGCAGCCCTTTAGCGCAACACAAACAAAGGAATTGCTTCAACTTGAGCGCAAGAAAGGAAACATCGGAAACCTAAACAATGCTCCTCGGTCAACATTAACCTTACTTCGGATTGATTGACTACTTGGATTTTGGTTAGCTACTTGTTCCGAAAGCAGAAAATGAGCAAACCAACTCATTCAATCGCAAGTAAAAGGCCGGGCCTTGCACAAGTAGGAGTGGAGCTTGGTCACTTTGTGGGTGGGTAGGACTGTTGTCTGAATTCGACATTGAATATGTTACAAAGAAAGCAGTCAAATGGATAGCTGTGGCAGATTGACTTTGATGGGGCCGTGAACCGGAGTGGAGCTGGGATCGGTGTTGTATTGGTGTCACCTTCTGGAGAAAACATCCCTTTAACCCAATCAGTTGGAATTGAAAGTCACTAACAATTTGGAATTTCAAGTAACTAACAATATGGCTGATGTATAGGCATGTGGGTTATAAGCACTAATCAGCATAGGAGTAAGTGGA
Source organism: Musa acuminata AAA Group (assembly GCF_036884655.1). Taxonomy (NCBI): domain Eukaryota; kingdom Viridiplantae; phylum Streptophyta; class Magnoliopsida; order Zingiberales; family Musaceae; genus Musa; species Musa acuminata. Next base: position 45,688 of record NW_027021305.1, on the reverse strand, counting down.
AGTCTTTGGTGATTCGATGTTTGCCCAAGGCAGAGCGGAGTGGGAACTGAAAGAGGACCGGCTCAGACCTTATCTGGAGCGTCTAAGCAGGTCATGCGCAGGTTTCGAGTGCCCTTAATCTTAATCATTTGCCATGAGATCAGAACCAGATAGCCGACGCCCTAGCTGCCTTGGCCTAAGTTTTGGATAATCCGGAGAACAACACCTATGAAACCATTAGTAGTTATCAAATCGAGATTCCCGTGCTACTAGGAAAGGGAAGTCATTGAACTTACAGCAGATTCAAACCCTTGGTACCATGACATCAAACAGTATCTAGAGAAAGGGGCATACCCAGAAGGTGAAAATCCTCAAGAGAAGCTAACAATGAGAAGATTAGCGCAGCGAGACCTCCCTTATGCAGCCTATACTCTAATAGACACAGATTCATTGCTGTATCCATAGATTCCTTCTCTTTTGGGGGTATAAGCAGAATCGTTCACGGGGGCAAAACATCTGGCCAGATTCATGGAAAAGCAGATCATTTGCCGGGTACCACACCACTGAATCTCTTACAACAAGGTTCCGTTTCAAGGAGAAACGAGAGAGCCATTGCAAGCATACGGAATTTAGAGCACCACAAGTATTCACCCTATAGACCAAAATCAAATGGAGCGGTGGAAGCAAAGCTGCCAACTAGAATAGAAATAAGATACTGGCTAAGATCGTTCAGACTTAAAAAACACTTTGGCCGATAAGTGACCTTTTGCGGGGATACAGAACCACGGTCAGAACTTCCACACGAGCAACGCCATACTCCTTGGTATATGGTAAGGAAGCGGTACTCCCTGTATAGATGGAAATACAGTAATGAAGGGTAGTTATTAGTTATAGAAGCACGCACAAATACCCGGAGTGACTTGGTAGTTAGTAGTTATAGAAGCACGCACAAATACCCGGAGTGACTTGGCTTGACGTTTTCCCGTGTTTTTTTATAGCCGTAGTGTCTTGTCTGCTTGCCGAGTTGAAATACCTCTTGTGGTATAGAAATCTCAGTCATATTGAAATTCCGCGCATCAGTCCAAAATTCATGAAACAAGTAACTGCGTGGCACACACAAGACTCAGTTGAGTTTGCAGTGCTCTGTTCTTTTCCTCTCTCTCTTATATGGCACATCAATAATATATATCGATATTTGACTCTGCGCAAGACAGATCTGTATTTGTTGACCGAAAGAAAGATGAAGCTAACGTTGTTGGGGCAATCAGATAGTCAAGTTAAGGATCTAAAGCGGAATAAGGATCTGCTGAAGAAGGAGAGTCGACCCCAGATCAGAAGAATAAGTTCGAGGTCCTTTTAAAAGCGATAGTAATATATATCTTTCTTATTTGTAATCACTTATATAACGAGATATATTATATACTCTTGCTTGTTTCGCTATGAATATACTCTTGCTTGTTTCGCTATGATTGTTTCTTGTTTCGTGCTCTTGTTTCGTGTTTCGAGTGATAGTTCTAAAGTGGTCTCCGAGAGAATCAGCATTAGAGTCGAGGTCAGCACTGAAAGGATAAGTTAGGTATGAGAGTTGAGTGCGAAAGAAAGCAGCAATAAAGTATAGAACTAGGTATGATTACTCCTTTTTATATACTCGGGTAGGGCAATAAATCTTAAGGGAAGGAAAGCCTTAAACAAGTTGTGGTCCAAACAACGGAAGAAGCTACAGCGCAAACAAATAAGCAAGTGGTCTTGTTTTGAATTCACCGTTCTTAATGAAATGAGTAGTAAGGAGTTTCGTTAGGAAAGTCAGCAGAACGGTATCTCGGAAGAGTATAAGAATCTGATAAAGGTGTTGTTGGATATAGAGAATTTAGGTAATATGAGGCAGGAGCAGGATCCTCATAATAAACGGAATCCGGAAAGTCTTGTTCGGGTGCTAGTGGAGAAAGAGTTGTTCAGTCAAATGGAAATGAAACAAGGCGACCGCTCGATGGATTGAATTCCTTTAGTGGAAATTCCTGCTTGTTCGGGAAGTTCAGTAGAGTTCTTAGTTGCAGAAACTCTTCTTAGTTAGTTTTTATTAAGGAGAAGCTGAGGCTCAAACAGATGCTGGATCCGCTGTAGGATCAGACGAAGTGAAAATAGAATCATCAGCAGTTAAGTATACCGGGCGAAAGAAAGGGCCAAGCAACTACTAGACAAGACGGCCCCCACATTCCCTATTGAGAAAACTAGAGATCGAGAGGGCCGTAGCTTATCACGGTATCCTCGAGGACGTATGGAAAATCGTGTTCAAATACCGACCATGCTTTCCAAAGACTCGTGGTCACACTCTGAGTGGTCCTTCGGCATAGCTGTCTTAGGCTTTATTATCTTTCTTTAGGCTTATAGCTCTTATCTACTCAACGAGAAAAACGAAATAACGTATATAATAGCAGTACGATTACCATTGATAAGTGCTATGCTTTCTCTCAAGCATGATTCAAAGACAGATAGTGAAGCAAAGCGCTTCCTCGAAGGCGAAGTAGAGTGACAAACGTATCCGGGTAACGCATCCACAATTGGGGTTAACAAAGCTGCCCCCCCTTCTACGAAATCCCATTTCCAATTGACTTCAAATAACCGCTTGATACTTGTTTACTAGATTGACTTCAAATAACCGCTTGATACTTGTTCACTGGAATTTCTTCCAAAAAAGTTTGCTCTGCTACTTGCCCGTTAGTTTCATTTACTTCCGCTCCCTCTCATCGAGAAAGCTATTACACATACTGACTAAGGAGGCACAGGCAAATAGGTTCGTACGAAGAGGCAAGCGTTCACACATCTGTCTCCATCATATGTGTTGGGTGAAGAGCGTTTGACTATGCCTGGGCCGGGGTAAAGAAGACAGGCAGAAGGAGTCAGCAGCTTCAGCGAGAGACTTTATATAGTATAGGCTTTATATATAGTATAGGCTTTATAGGCTTATTTCTGATTCTAAAGTCAAGGAAGCTTTTCTTATTTCTTATTAGAAAGTATAAGGAAGTAAGTTCGCTAGCTGTACAAGGGGCAAAGAGTAGCATTCCGGTCGATATTGAATGCAATCAAGCACAAGCATGAGAAGCGGGATCCTTTTCTCCTATAGGCTTTTATGAGAAGCGAGATACCTTATATAGTATAGTAGATCTTATAAGCGAGATATCTTATATAGTATAGTAGATTATTATAAGCGAGATACCTTATGCCCTTTCCCTTAAGAAGTTTCTCCTTCTCTCCTTATTCTCGTATAAAGAAGCAATTACCTAAAAGAAAAGGTGACAGGCAGTTGGACTTAGCTTTCCCTAGTTAGGGGAAAACCAATGATAGATTGGAAAGTAGCTGAATTTCACCGATGCTTCGATCACTGTCTTTAACAATTTGATGGCTGTTAAAAAGCCTAGCTTACCTCTAAAGCTTTTGATTATAACTATAGGGGGATTTCGTTTCTGGTTTTCGTTCCATCCGAGTCTGTCTTTATTGACCCGCAAGTTTCGAAGTGAGAGTTGGATTGATTCTGCCAACCCCTATGGGGGATCAGATTTCGCGAAAGCACTTTTGTAGGGCCTGGTGGATTCCCTTTGCTCGCTCTTTCGACTCTAGTTAGTTATCGCTCCAAGTATGTAGCTCTCAAACTCTATCGCTCCGTAAACTCTTTCCTTGGTGGCCTCCTGAGCTCCTACTTAATAACAAATTTCCATTCAAGTCATATTCTCTAAAAGAAGACGATTACAATCAACGAGTCTAAGTATTATCTTGCAAAAGAATTCTTAGCTATTCGCAACGCAATGTGAGACTGTAAATGCCTTTTCAAAACACTGTGCTACCTTATATCCTTTTCAAGTGGAAAATCTTCAGGCAAGAGTATCGGCTAATCACTAAAACACTCACACTCTAGGAGAATAATTCGATTCCAGAAGCTCTTCAACCAAATCAAACTGGCTTACAGTATCGGGCATACAACAATAAAGATCGGAGAGAAACTACCGCTAACAAGGCCATGGGATTTTCCTTGTGGGGTATCAGTAAGGAATTGGAATGGAATAATATTCTCCAATTCGAAATGCAATATCATAAGAGAAGAAGTGTACGTTCGAAATCACTTGATTCTTGTTTCTTCTGGCGAACTTCATTATCGGTTTCTAGTTGATCGAGAAAGCTCCGCCCAATAGAGCCTAGCCAAGAGTTTACCGAAATGGTCCCTAGAAGCCGGTCCCCGGTAGCATAAGATCCTTTCAACCTATTTGATTTAAGAAAGATAGAATAGAACCATTTGTTTATTGAATCACAATTTGAGGAGCTTTTCAACTAGCATTACTGGGAGAAGCAATGCCGAGCTTTTCAACTAGCATTACTGGGAGAAGCAATGCCCAGGGGTGTCAAAAGCGTACATCGAAAAGGAATGGAACAGAACTCTCACTCGATTAAGAGAGCTCCCCTAAAAAGGAGTTTCAAATAGTCAGGCTTTCTCACTGGTTTGCTAATTGTATGGATTGTTTGAACTTACTTATTGCGCTAGCTCTATCATGGATTGTTTGAACTTACTTATTGCGCTAGCTCTATCATCCTTATATATCCAAAACTCTATTCCTTTCCCTCAAACACAGAACTTCCCCGAACCTGTACTGTTTACCCGGACTCTTGTTTGTTGAATGGAATGTACCGAGCATATGATGATATGAATAGGAACCTATAAGCTGACTCACTACTATAAGCTGACTCACTACTATAAGTGCCGAACCTTACACCTATGACTCTCTCCTACTAGAGGAGCATTTCGGTAGACAATAAAGGTAATGAGTTTGCCATGTGTTTCTTGACGATCATCCTCTTTTTGTGCTGGTGCTGGGCAAGCTATAAAGTGTCGGTGTGCATAAGCTTATTTCTTGGGTTGGGGCAAATCCACAAACAAATAGAGTTCGGGATGCGCCTCCATTTAAGGAAGAGTCCGGGCAGCAGCAGAATGGTCTGATTGATCAGTTGCAGTTCTACTTTCCCCTGCACTCGAAAGATTCCATTAATTCTTTGAAATGAGAGGTAAGGTCTTCAAGTTCAGTTGATTAGGGGTATCCATATGGAATAAGTAAGTCTCAAATAGGAGGCTAAAACAGTAGGAAGAGAATAAGCAGTGAAGCTAGGTAAGTCTACAAGTTCATAAGAAGGATCAAACAAAGGTGTTTACGATGGGAGAGGAAAGTCGACAGAATGAAATATAGGAATGGAATTCCCCACTACTGGGGATGCAGGCGCAAGTTCAAGTCTGCTAGTTACTTGTCTGCTTTCCCTTACTTATATTCCAGAAATAGAACAGATTGTCCCGCTGCTTAGCCTTGTTCCACTGATTGTCTTTTTGTTCGCCTAGTTCGAAGAAAGTATACTTGTGATTTTGCCGACCTGACCTCTCCTTTCAGTGAAGTTTGTGAAATTCCATTCTCACTTTCGATAGAGCTATATAGTATATAAGAGTGTTTCATGTTACTTACTTATATACACGATTCCCCATTGAATTAGTTAACAGGCGATAAAGGACGCAAGCTAAAAGCCTAAGGTCTCTGGCGCCGAGAGAAGAATCCGTTTCCTAAGAATATAAAGAGGTAAGAAAGGAGAAGGATCTGCAGCAGTACGGTATATTGGTGTTGGCGCAAGCGCATCATTCATAACTTCAAGTCCGAAGTATTAGTTTCAAGATCAGAAAAAGAAGAATTAGCCAGGTAAAGATGGATGGATATGGGTCACACTTCGTGCCCTTTCTCTCAAGGCAGAATTCCTGAATGATGGGGTTTCCGTTTGATAATCTCTTTGAGGGCGAGTAACGTCTAGGTTCCTTGCGAGCGAGTAAACGTTATCCTAAATTTCCAGAATCAATTGATTAGTCTAAAACAGAACAAACAAGACTAAGTGAACAAGCAAGTTCGCTAAGAAAGGAGGTTGGTGTGTAAGGTCAAGTAGTAGTGGAATTCATTGTTGCTCTAGATCTAAATTCCTTTGTTATAGAGCATCACAGTTTAGAAATGAGGATTCGAGTTTCCTCGGCGCTCCCCATCTGGTGTGAAAGCCAACAACTCGTTATCTGGTATTGCAATAAGATCAGATGCTTGATCCGGAGAAGAAGCGAGCAGTGTGCCAGTTAAGTCTAGGTCAATTCCTGCTTGTTCTGTAGATTCAAAATAGGGAAAGGAAGCAGTTAGAGCTGGTTAGGAATACCTATATAAAGCAGGAGTCTCACCAGTAACAAGAGAATTAGCGGTTAAAAGCAGTGGGTAAGCGGGAAGTTAAGAGTTTCGTTCTTCAGCAAGGTGTCTACGAGTTCCATAAGTTGAAGCGAGGACCCACCCGTTGCTAGGCTTATTGACTGAGACCCATGTAGCGGTTCAGAAAGTTCATCCTTATTTTCAGTTGCCATAGGGGTTCTGCCAGGGGAGCAGCTATTCCTTTTGTTTGTGAACTTGACCTTTGTTAGCTACGAGAGCTTTAGTTCATCTCCGATAGAAGCGCTAAGCACTCATCACTGTTGTCCTGTCCCGCTTATGCTCTGGTCATTCTGGAATCCGAGGGTTATCAAGTAAGTGGGAAATAAATCCAACATTGGATGTAGGGTCTGGAGCTCACACAGCGTATTCTATCGTAAATGACTGAACGGTTTCTTTCTGCTCGAACTAGACTTGCAGACGAAACTGGACTTTCACTTGATAACCTTTCCTTCTGTTAGCGCCTAGGAAAACCAAAATCCATAATAGAATCTTTCGGGCGCAAACCATTAATTCGAATTGAATTTGATATCACTGCTAGCTATATAAGATAGGGTAGGGATTGAACAAGCAACCCAGAATCATTCCATATTTCGAAAATTGACAGATGCTATAGAAAGTATTAATTGACACTCTGTTAGTGCCTAGGAAAACAAAGAATTGGAATATGTGGAACTTATTCGCACCCCATAGAAGATAGGGATTGAGCAGCTCATCTAGCACTGAGTTAGTCTTCTGGTGCCGAGCCGAGGAAAACAAAGAATTCATTTGCATCTTTTACGGATGCTCTCTAACATAGGAATTTCTATCTCGCAAACTGGAATTGAAATGGAACTTACACTGCACGGTCAACTCAAACAGGAACTGGCACTCAAACAGGAACTGGCTATTCTTATGCTGACTCACCAGATCCAGATCCGGAGTCTGTTTCTTTACTTGCTCTATCTTATAGATACGATGACACTATAACTCCACGACTAGATTCTTCCCCTTGAAAACACGACTTGTTGATGACTGTTAATAACTACTTCATGGGCTCCCGAAAACAAGGTACTACTGACCAGGTGAGAGAGAGATTCCCAATTTCACCAGCAGAGCCGGAGTCAGCGGATTGGCTTTCTCAGATCCAGATGAGCTCAGAGCCATAGCCTATGCGCGCCTTCCTTCACATTCCATTCTTTCATCGTAGTGCGCCGGTCCCCAGAGTGAAGTCCCGGTTTTTGCGTTAGATAAGAGTTTATGATCTAGAATCCATATTCTGTACCTTCTTTAGATCGTGCTCTAGCTTCTTATTAAGTCGATTCCACTCGCAAAGTGAAGTATAGACTTCCCGCTACTCCTATACAACTACTTATATAGGTTTACAGCCTTACCTTAAACTTCATGCTTGGACTGGACCACTACTTGTTCTTGTCGGCGTGTAGAAAGAAACTACTAGCTTGCCCCCGAGACTTATTATAGAGGCCCGACCCCGAGAGTAAGTAGTTAGTTTAGAAGTATAAGAGCAATGCTATGTTAAGTGACCTTTCAGAATATCATGTGCGCACTCAATGAAACAAGCAGGTCCCGATGACTAAAACAGGACTGACTCGTTGATAACTGTTACTAATAGTTGTAGACCGGCTCTAAGTGCAGTGTTAGGTGTTACTTTGAGACATAAGTAGTGCAATGAAAGCTGTCAGCAGTGGGGTGCGGTGCTGTTAATCTCATCTATTTGTTGTAGTTCAATTAAAGGAACAAGCTAAAAGCGCAAAGGTAAAGGTATAACAGCAGGGCGGGCATTATTTAGTTGGACAGAAAGAAGAATCATAGGTATGGTTGAGAACCCAGAGAAGAAATAGGTGTTTGTTAATTAGTTCAAGAGCATAGGTCGACCACAACAAGGTGAAGGGCGGAATTAAGTAAGTCCAAAGAGTATACTCCCCTTTTGTCCGCGGGGAAACTCCTATTATGGTAAATCCACTATTCAGCTACCCTATCGGCTGTAGAAATGCATATCTTATTAATAACATAGACCTCTAACTTCCTCTTTGAACTCTGGCTCCCGAACACATAGCGCCAAGTAACGTATAAGAAAGGCGCAACCACTAGACAAGAACCATACTGGCACCCTGCTTATTATATCTATTCTCTGGTCGACTTCCCACTTGCAGACTTAGAGAAATCAGGTTGCTTTTACTTATGCTTCAAAACTCACTCCTAACACCGAAGACAGGAACTCCCTGGCGAAACTCTAACATCAATTTCACATTTGACAGATGTTCTATAAATAAGGAATGGAAGAGCTACCCATTCTAGTGCGTCACTTCATCTTGCAACTAAAAGATGCATTTATGAATTTCCATATTGCATTTCATAGATGTTCCATAAGGTGGGAATGTCACAGAGCACTGATGCACTCGTTTCTTGTTATTGCCGCCGAGAACGAGAATTCACTGAATGAACTTTCTACTCAAACATCAATTCTGCATTTTGGTCACCTATGCTCTACTCTATAATATGATAGGGCTGCTAACAGGCAAATATGAATGGAAATTGTCCAACTCTGTCTGTTAGCGCACTTAGTCTGTTTGTTCGGGGGAAAACAAAACATCAATTGAACATTTGACTTGAACTGATGTGCCATATCTTTGTTAGGTGCTGAAAGCCACCAAGCAACTCGTTGCGCGGTAGCGCTGTTCTCTCCCTAAATTAGCTTCTATTCGAAACTCAGAATCAAACAAGTGTTACCGAGGGTTGGACTGCAGCTCAAAACAGAGGTGCTGAAAGCCTATAACACTAACTAGAAACTATCTTACCATTAGCGCACACCGTCTTGCTTGCTCCAATTGCGACAACTTACCTTACGCGTAGCGCAACTAAACGAAAAAGATGAATGGAACTTGAACGGAGGGTCCCATATTAAGTAGGAATGGAAGAGCCCTTAGAGCAAACATGTTCGGTCAACTCGCCTTCGCATTCAAAGGGTTAACTCTACTTTCTGCTTGCACCTGCTCTTGTATCTTCTCTTATATCTTTTCTTCGCACAAGAACTCATTAACTTGAAGACCTACTTGGTGCTGACAAAGATTCTTCTCTCGTCTCGTCGCCAACAACAAGAAGGGAGTTGTTAGTAGTTGCTTTGTACCTCTTTCGCGGAACTTGACTCCCACTACTGACCGATATAGTGGAGCCATAAACCCTGATTTATTGTATTGAAACATTCTATCCAATATAGCAGATAAGAGCCATCTACCTATCTTTCCCTTACTTATTGGTAGGGTTTTGGTCTTTAACTCCCTACAATCTATCCGACAACGCTAGACAATTCCATGAGGTTATCTCCCTTTGACATATGGGAGCTTCGAGTTCTACTTAAAGAGCCGCTGCCCTCTTTTCTTTGCCCACACCAAAGAGATCTTAAGAAAGACGTTAACCAGAAGATTCAGAAAGGCGTTAACCAGAAGAGGTAGGGCCAGGAGTAAACGATTTATGGGATTTCTATCTATCTATCCGGAAAGAGGAAAGGAGAGGGACGAGCACCTGTATTGCTTTCAACGATGGTATAATCATTTGGTAGAGGCAAGTATAAGTAAAAGCTCTGGTGCGTGCCAATCATTCAAGTGGAGGGAGGACTTCCTTCATGGTAATAATTCCAATTAAGGGAAAGGTGCTCCATAGGTTTCGCTTCACTTATTATATTAACCATAACTTCAGTAAACCCAAACCCGCTACAGCATCGCTAAATTGAGGCTTTATATACTGCATCTATAGGAGTAATCAAAGAAATACAGCTATAGGAGTAATCAAAGAAGGAATGGGCATATCCTGCACTCTATACTGACTGGATACAATACTTTATACTTCTTGAAAGCATCTACCAGACTTGAGACTTTACTCGGTACAAGCACTAAAACAGTTGGCCTGGCCCCTCTGACATTGATTTTCACAGAAGATGAATAGTCCCGCTCTCTATCAAAGAAGATTCATAGTCTTGCTCTCTCTATCAAAGAAGATGAATAGTCCTGTGCTCTCTAGCCGACTGATCCTAAGAATGGAATGGGGCACACTGTTATCTACGTTATTTCTTAATAACCCATATACTTCCACCCGGTTACCCGAACCTCGCTTTCAATCCCGTGTAATACAAATACACTCTCCAAAGCACTCGGCCCTCAACACTGACTGTTTCAATCGATAGGTTGTCCATTTTCAATAAATCGATAGGTTGTCCATTTTCAAGTAGAATAACGGGGGTGCCTATTGCTATTGGTACGGATAGGAAGAAATTCTATAATTGATGAACATAACCCAGTACTATTCTCTTTCACCTGTACTATTATCTTTCAAAGGAAAGCCTGTTTTTTGCTCTCAAAGGGGAGAAGAAGCCCAGCTTGCTTGGTGGACGAAGCCCCCAGCCGAGGGAGAATTATGTCTGGCCAAATATATGATAAGAAGATATTAGGCATTCAATGCACAATGTATTAATGCCCTAACATAGTGGGATTTCTTTCATGATGTCTTAATTCCCTACCCGACCTTCCTAAGTATTCTATCTTCAATTCTGTATCTTTATACGATTCAACTCACACTAGGCGAACAAAAAGGCAAGGAAGTGGAGATCCAAATCCGCTGCTAAAGAAGAAAAGTTTGTATAGTAAGCCGGATAGACATGAGTTATAGTTTGATAGACGGGAAAGTCCGGATAAGATATCGAGGAAAGGTAGCCTAAATGGAAGGGGGCTTATTTGAAATACGGATATGAGATCAGCGGTTAAACAATAAAAAACAGGAGTAAAAGACTCGCTGGTGCAATAAAGAAGGTAGTTAGAATCAAAGATGGGCAGGGCAGTTTCGAAGTAAGTAGTTGGAGAGTCGGGTGGCAGTAGCTAAAGTATTGCTGGTAGCAGTTATAGCCTCAAAAGCAGTAGCGCCAGGCTAATAGGCAGCGGTGCTAGTTTGAGAGCTAGTACAGTAAGCTTTAAGGTCAGCAAAGCCAGACTTCAGTTAAGTAGTTCATTTCTTTATGTCCCTGTTTCATTCTTCTAGGTAGGGGTTTTCAGTATGGATTCTTTTACTTATGGGTTGGATTCCCTCTGATCAGGTGTACATTCTCTTACTTACTTGTGAAATTCCCTACTATAAGATAAAGTATTAGAAGCTGCTGTGAGAGTCTTCTGACTTAAGGGATTGAATTGTCCACTACACGACAAGAACGATAAGATCCAGAGACAGAATTGAATCACCCATCCAAAGAATCAGAAAGGTAAGTCAAAGAGTGAAATAAGTGTCGGTAGCGCTTATACCCGGACCGAGCAACTGCTGGCCAAGCGGACAAGTGAACTACTGGATTCAAGCACGTAGGAGAAGGCCAAGAAAGAGAATACAGAATGAAATAAGTGTAAGTAGAAGGCTTCGTTTGCGAGGTAAGTTTGATTAGTATCTGTTGAAGTCCGCCAATAACCCCCACTAGACAAGTCCTAAAGCTCAACTGTCAGAATGAAAACCAATTATGTTAGGAAGCGGTTTTATCCTACTAGTCCCCAGTGCAACTCTTCATTAAAGTCAAGCAAGGTTTGAGGTCGAGGTAGAGAGAATGCAAAAGCGGAGTGGAGGAGTTTCGGCTAAGGGGTAAGGCTTGACTTGCTCATAACTCGCCTAGCAACTGTAGTAGTCGATTGGCCCGAGTCCTGTCTTTGTCTTTATGGCGTCAGTCAGTCTGTAGTGGTTAGTTACTTGAAACTTGAAAAACAGCTTAAGTAAACAAACACAGGACTTGTACATAACTATAACTAACGCTGGTAGCTTATTCTCTGCTGATCCCGGATAGTTAGTAGCTTGGTCCGGAGTGCTAATTTCGTCCGTTTATTATCCTTCATCAAGATTCTGATACTTGACTTTCTTCCTCCCCAAACAATACTTGAAGTTAAGATCTTCCTTCCTTCTTCTCTTGTCGATGAAACTCTGAAATATTTACTTGTTAATGACATCGGTGAGCAAGTCCCGTATTTGCCCCCTTTGCCTTCTTTCTCTTCGAAAGTGACTTCCTTCGCCAGTTCAGGCAACTCCAATGCAAGAGAAGTATCCTGTGTGTAGAAAGAGAAGAATTATTTGTAGTTTGCCCTCATATTATAGCCACCAACTGAAGAAGAAGGAGCTGTTTCAGTTAATAAGATTGAAATGAATGTTTGCCTCGGCACAAGAAAGATATATGAATGCTGGGTTAAGGGAATCAATCAGACCAGGGAATCAGATCTTACGCGTTACTAGGTTAACTTGTTTAATCCCGAGTTGAATCCGTGTGGAACTAATTCATATACTCTGCTCTGGTTGGTAACCACCTTGTCTTGCTCCCGACTACTGGAATATTGATTGCGCAGGTGAGGGTATCCGGAGTAGGAACTTGATAAGATGCTGTGCGAGCCGACGAGAGAGGTGCGGCATCTTGACTTGAATTCTATAACTGGTGCTCCAAAGTCAATACGGAATTGAAAACGGAACTAATTGAATACAAACAAATAAAGGGAATGAAATACGGAAAATAGAATACATACAATACGGTAGACAGAGAATCAGATAGAGAAATCTTAAGGCCCACTACATGGTGAAGTAGGCTGTAGCTCAAAGTAGAGATCTAGGGGGCCAAGCAACTACTAATGACCGCCAAGACAGTCAACTAATTCGGATTTATTACTCTCGACTCCGAGCCTTACTATTAAGCTTCAAACTAGGGGACTATCACTTCACTCGAACAGGGGAACAGGCAATGAATAAGCCTCCGATCCTAGAATTTGACTTCGGCTGAAGATCCTTACCCGCTTGGAGCTGACTTTTTAGTACAGAGCACTAGGCACGGGGTTACCGGCTTCCATCATAGGAATAGGGATAGGGGAACTCTAATGATTCCGTTTCTTCTTATCTTTATTTCCACTACTGATCCAGCTTCTGGAACTTGTATTGAAACAAGGGATTCACTTATGAACTTCCTTTGCCCTGGTATATATAGACTGCTCGAGTTAAGTCAGCTGCCCCAAGAGATTCATTTCGACTTTCCTACTAGCTTACCTCTGAGTTGCATTCTAAGCTGATCTCCACTAGTTCCATTCGTATACTTACTTGTTTCATAAACGGGACTGCTGTATGGTTTCCGACTTTCCTACTTGTGAGTTGAATTCTGATCTAACTACTCCAGGTGCAGGGAATAGGTGGGCAAGGGAAGAAGCATAATTGTTGCTCACGGGCATAACGTTGATAAAGGCAACTGCTTCTATGTGGGCATTTTCTTAGAAGTCGGTCTATTGAGCAAGGGAGCGCCCCGCACCTTCCGAAGGATCTTCCCTGAATTTGCAGGCTTTCAGCACCTTACTTTCATTTGCTTTTGTGCCACTCAGAAAGCTAGAGGAAGATTATCAAAATAGGAAGATAGTCAAAAGCCAAAACATCGAATGGAAGATACTAAATACATATCGACGGCAATGGCGGCCACTTTCCGTGGGGATACTAAGCAAAGAGGCGCCCGTACATAATCTTCAGTGGTTAAACGTAGCAGAGGAGCGAGAAAGACACAAAAGAGAATTCAGTAAAGAAGACATAGCCTACTTTGCTGCCTGGCCACTTCAGGCATATTGTAAAGGCTTTTCAACATCCAATGGAATGAGAATGACCTATATAAACAGTTTATTCTGGGATGAATTCTGGATAAAGGAACCCTTCTTTAGAAAAGGTCAAACATATCTTGTTGAGGAGCAGGACGACCAACCATGCAACGCAGAAGACAAAGGCTACGAGTTTTCAGGGGGAAGCTCGCCGGTGCCTCGAGAAAACAACGAGGAGGAGAGCAATGATAAAGTTGATAAGCCCATACGCGGAACCATAAGGCAAACCGTTGAGGTCACCTTTAAGGTCGCCGGAGGAACTATCAGACAACGAGAACAGGAGGAAGGGGAGGATGAACCTCGGACTTCAGAAATATGGGAGCCTGAAGATGCCTAAGGAACACAAATAGGATCAAATTCGGATATTCGTATATTTGTAGTGCGGGGGCTATGGCGTTTACTATTGACTTCTTGGTGAGGGCTGATAGGTTCGTTTATTTACTTAAAAGGGAGGAGGGCTGTTAGCCTTTTTCATGACTTCTTGGGGAGCGAATAGGCCTTATATTAAGTTCCGTTTCTTTACTTCACAGGAAGTGCTGGTTTTCAATAAGTCATCTCTGTGCGAAAGGAAGTTCTTTCTTTATACTTCGAGTGCTGTCACCTAGGACTGGGCTACGCTTGTTTATAGATGAGAGAAAAGGAAATCATAGACGTAAGATGGTGTTGGTACACATTCAACGGTTCCTACTATTAACAGACGGATTTCTTTTATAGGGTTTCGAGGCAAGTATCATGCTAACATTTCTCATTACGGGTTCTCGAGATTATAAAGCATATTCCATTCTCATGCTCACATTTCCCATTACTGGTTCTCGAGATTATAAAGCATATTCCATTCTAGTATAGGGTTTTGCTTGGGGTTAACAAAAGCTATTTCTTCTTATCCCATGCACAGAAAAGAGATAGAAGATAGGCTGTCAATATAGCAGTCAGTTTCTATTCTTTACCCTCACTCGGGTCTTTAACTATTCCATTCTTTCCAGTTGTGGTAGAATCCCTCATTATAGGGAAGTCTAGGTCCGTTCATAATTGCATAAAAAGTGAGATGAGACAGTTCAGAATTTGTATAAAGGGAGCAGTCTTCCATTAAGTTAATACTTTCTACTTCATTTCATAAGGGAAGGGGGGAGGCGAAAGGCTCGGGTCTATTTGATCCTCATAAAGGAACGGGAGCAGTTTCTAAGTTCCATATTGCCGAGCCGAAGGTCTTCTTTACGTGATCGAAGTAGCAGACTCCGAGGGACGAAGCTTAGTTCTTGCTTCCTTCCTTAACAACCTATTCGATTCTAGCAGCCTATTCTGGCAGGCAGCTCTTTTCTCTTTTGTAGTCGGCATTCTATAAGCTACTTGTCGAGTCGACTTCGCTTTGCTTCTTGTAGTCGGCCCTTAATGCCTCCCTTCATTTGCTTGCCTCCTTCCAGCTCAGAATGCTTGGCCTCCTGCGCCAAGTCGATTTATGAGGCTTCCCTGAAGCTTAGCTTCTACGACGAGTCGCTTCTATCCTTCTCGACTCTAGATGGCGGAGAAAGAAAGAAGACGGGTGAGCTTACGCTTACTCTCTGCCTCTGGGATTGGTAGGCGGGCGGCCCCCTACTACTTTTGATTCTATTAAGAAGGTACTTGTCGTGACGCTTTGGTTAGGTCGACTACTATACTCTGGACTTATAGCTTCGAGAGTGGCCCTGTTGCTTTGGTGTAGTTGTAGTTTGTATTGGTACTGAATGAACATATCAAACAAAGGCTAGCAGTATAAGCCCTTCTTCCTTTGGCCTGGGAAAAGCAGCGAACTCTAGAAGCAAGGAAAGGAGCTTTTTTTGACCTTTGGACACGAACACTATTCCGTTCTAAGCGGAAACCAGCCGGAGTTCGTCGACTTATCTTATTGCTCGAGTTCGTCGACTTATCTTATTGCTCAGACTGCGCTGATAGCTTGTAGTGAACTCCCTTATGAAACCAACCGAAAGCTGCCTATTCAGAAAAAGGCTAAGTGGCCCCCTAGTGATTGCAAGAGAAGAGAGAGTGCGCTGTTGATGATATACATTGCATAACCATACTCAAGCATAGTGAAAGTCAACTCCATTGTTGGAAGCAAGACCCATTATGCCAACTCTAAAGCTAGCTCCTTACTCTCGGGGAGAGGCAAGATCAGAGAATACCTTCCCTAATATAAGAATAATAGACTGCTGACTGCTCGGCGATTTAGAGGAGATAATACCCGATACTGAAAGACAGAAGCAAACGGATCCACTCGCTAAACTCACTAGTTGGTAGTTATCATAGGCACTCGCAAGCAATCGATATCGAAAAACGAACTTGTCCACAACAACGAAAAAGAGTATTTGTATTCTCCCCTCTTCCGGCACTCCTGTAACCTGCTCATTCCAATTTGCAAGCCATCGTAACTGACGCTGGAAAGCAAGCGAAAGAAGCAGCCGAATAAGCCAAAAAACAAACCCTTAGGATTCGCCTGATAGGTCTTGCTTTAATCAGTAGGGGCCTCGTACCATGCTTCGTTCCCCTTTCTAGGAATTCTCCTATTTACCCTTTCTAGGAATTCTCCTATCATAAGGAAGACGCGTCGAAAGATTGCTTTTATGTGGTTGGGGGTTGTTGTGAAAACTCACTCTAAGATCACCTAGCCGATCCCTAATAGCCCTTTGGATGGATTTCAACCGATCTGCTTTCCATATTGATTGCGCGCGGGTCTACGAGACATGGGACGTCAGGGCAACTAACACTCAGGCTTCAGTTAAGGCGAAGCCCGGACGTGATGGAAGCATCTGGTATGTAGAATGTACAAGAGTAAGAGGATGAGGCCTTCGGGTATTCTTTGAAACCGAACGGCAGCCTCACTTCATTCATGCATGGGCCGAAAGCGAACCAATGCCTTTCCTTTAGTGGTCGCGCAGTTGGACATAAGAGTCTAATTAGTTCTTTCTTTCTTGAATCTTTCTTTTCCATAATTCTTTCTTGAATCTTTCTTTTCCATAATTCTTTCATTATATTACGGATCATGTAAACGGAGACCTTTCGAAGGTTCCCTAGATCTTATCCAACTAGATCTTATCCAACCAGGATCTCGGTGTTCAGATCAATGTCATCTAGGGTTGGTTCGATCAGTGGTTGCTGGGGTAATCTTACCTGTAGCAGATCGTAGGGAGACACGAGACGGAAAGTTCCTTAGGGTCGACTAAAAGGAGAGGAACATGATAGACTCGACCGAGCTTCTCCTCTTTATTATTGATTGATGGCTCCTGAGCGCTGTTCGTAGGAAAGCTCCGAGTAAGAAGCCCTTCCATCTCTAGCTGATCTGGCGCTCACGTGACCGACTGTGAGAGATCTGTAACTTCCAGAGGGTTATGAGAGCGAGCTTTTGCCCTATTGAGAAAAGGTAATGAGCTCTGTTATGAGTGAGTGGGCTTTCTTTCGTTGATCAGGAACTTTTCACCCATTCCTTCGTATCGCTCCCCCTTACTGCCACTTTTTAGCTTATTCATTAGGGCTCTGTGACTCGAGTAACAAGAGCTCCACGCTAGAGCACAAAAGAACGGCATCTCTCTATCGGATTGCCCTGGTATCCCATTGGCTTACCCCGACGGTCGTTCTGATAGACTTGCTCGCGTTCTTTGGCTTCTCTGTCCCTGGAACAAGATATCCTCTCTTTATTGAATCTAAATCTAGGAAATACCTCTGGGAATTTCTTAATCTAAATCTAGGAAATACCTCTGGGAATTGATCGCTGTAAAAGGCAATAGGTCTACCTTCTTATTGGCAAAGCACCACTCCAATGCCTAGTGAGCACTTCGAATACCTTTGAGAAATCGGGTAAAGCACATACTGCCACTTCTTGGAAAAGCCTACTTTGCTTTAGCAGGCGAGCGGAGTCAAGCGTTAGCTTCCCTAGAAAGGAGTTGGTGATTGACTTTCTGATTCTGATTCATTTGCTGGATCGGGAAAACTCTCCTTTAGCACTTTTAGCTCACTGACGCTAGAACTAATCCTTTCCTGGACCACACCTCGCGGAAGCTTATGGAATGGATTCCTTTCCTCCCCAAACAATACTGCATCACTTGCTTCAACACGAGAGATATTGGTAGTAGTAAAGAATTCTTTGTCCTTTATTTGTTCCTTCAGAAGCGAGATCTGGATCAGGCTTTTAAGACCTAAGTGACGAGTGCCTTATATACAAGTTCATCAGTCGTATCAGTATTATCAGCAGTTTCAAGATCTTCATCAGTTTCCAGAGAATCCTTAGTTCGATATCTGGGTGTTGGCGCAGAGACAGCAGTAACAAAAGAATCACTAGTGGCAGGATCTTATGAAGCAGCAATTCCTGTTGTTGAGGTCGGGGAAGACTCTTTAGCTAAAGGGATAGTTTCCGGATCTTGATAATCAGATGAATCAGATAGAGCAGCTGAGGACAAAGAAAGGACTCGTTTATAACTCGTTTAACACATCTTATGTTGCTACTGATGCCGCGGATTTGGCCTCTTTCTCATGCCCACTATGTACTTAAGGGAAGAAAAAAAGATGGTACTAATTACTCATATCTTAGGGTGCTAATGGATGGTTTCATTTCATAATATCTTAGCTAGAGCTAGCGTGGAGCTGCCATTAATTGGATCTTCATTCTTTGCCATTAGTGAGGTCGGTATTCATTCTTAAATAGATGATAGATGGCTTACTACTAAGATTCCAAGTCGAACAGGACAAACAACTGGGCAAGTAACTACTTACTTAGCAACTATGCCAGGTTTTATAGGCTCCAAATGCACTCTAACAGCCAAGACACGGGACAAGTCACTAGGGCAACTCTGTAGTGAAAGTCATAATTTCCATAGTTGACAGCAGCCAGAGTTAGCTGATTTCCAAGTAAAGGCTAGATAAGATACCTCGCATCAAAGGCATTCCATCTAAACCTTCATAGCTGTAAGTTTGATCCTATATGAAGAATTGGAATTCAGGGGCTGATATCTAAGTGGTTTTCTACCTTCCTACGTAGCTTGTCACCCTCCGCTTGTCGTTTCTTTGTCGGTTTTTCTTTTGAGTTTAGCTGTTGGTAAAAGAGTTAAGTCGGGTCTTCTACTCCCTTATTCTTACCCGGCTCCAAAAAGATAAGTCAAAGCTCCCCCGAAACTTCTTATAGAGGTCCTGGATTTAGCTTTCGATTTTATCAACCTTACTTTGCTCCAACAGACTTAGACGGTGGTTTAGTAACCTTAGGACAGTCCTATATCTTATGTCTTATCCCTGATCTAGAGGTAACCAGCTTTTTCGCCTATAGTTCATTCAACCCAACGGCGCTTCTTTTCCTTTTTCTCTTAGAAAGTGTTTCCATCCCGTCTCAGGGCAGGGATCATGGCTAGCATTTCTTGCATAAACAGGTTCTTTCTATCATTCATGTGGTCTTATTCTTTGAGGATTCTGACCTTGACAAACCTCCTGCTAATAGATACCTGCTTGCTTACTCCTATGGAATGTGTCTGAACAACAAACAATGAAGAGCTTTATCTTCCTAGCGTGTTAAAGGGGCCACTGGCATAAGCATCAGAGCAAGAGCGGATTTGGCCGAACTATACTACCGGCTTTTAAAGCACTATTAGCAGTAGTTCCTATAAAGAAGGGAGGTTTCTAGAGTACTATTGGCAGTAGTTCCTATGAAGAAGGGAGGGTTTCGTCTTTCTTCGAATTCTTCTTCCCCCATTTGTAAGTCCTTTGTAAGGCAATCTCTTAGGGAATGGAGAACGAAGAACAACGCTGCTAAAGGCGAGAAGTAAAGAAACTGTACTATTGCTGAAGCCGCCCTGCCGCGCTATTACTAGAGACCGTAGTTGCTTTCCTACCGGCCGGTTACTCGCCACGCTTTCCGCTTCGTGCTAAAGAAATAGCGTGATTGATCAAAGAGGATAGGCCAGAGCTTTTGCCTTTTCCTTTTTTGAGTAGTTAAGGCCGTCAGTAAGTTTTGGAGGATTCCTGCCGTAATATCATTTATATACGTTTTCTGGTGCCAGCTCTTCAATCGATTGCCAGCCGGGGCTCGGGATTATAGGGTTTATAGGAGAATTCTCTACACTCAAGCTTTCTCCCTAACCTACCGCGGAGCTACTTAACCCGGAGCTACTTAACCCGGGGTTTCAACTCTGATTGAAAGTATGGTATCGACAAATGAAAGCACGATAAAACCATATATAGAGCAAAAGGAGGAAGGCGAGCGATACAGATAGCTGAGATTGAAGAGCTCGAAGATAGGAGGAGAATTATAGGTTAGGAGTCAAGTAACGAATTCCATAAAAAAGGGGCAGGGCTGCCGTCGGGTTTGCTCTAGTGGCAGTTGGGTTAGCGCATTTAGGTTAGGGTAAGGTAAGGAGGAAATACATAACCTTACTATTGGATTTGCCTAAGTATAATTGTTCTGGTTCTATTGGATTGTGCCCTGTAGCATCAACTTCCGTTTTGTTTGACTATTGGATTTGCCCTGTAGCATGTAGCATCCACTTTTCTTTTTTGTTTGACTTTTTGACTAACATTACTGTGCTCTAAGTTATTCAAGCTTCAAGTTTATGTAGGGTGCGCTCGCGTTAGAGAAGGTTGCCCGAGTACCTTTCCTATACTTAAGTGAAGCTATCACATGACTAACTTATGGAATAGAATGTTGCGTGTGACACATATAGAATCAAAAGCGGAAGTAGTGAAGTATACTATACATATGCGATTTTAGCACTAATGCGCGGAGATCTTGTATTGTCAAAAAGAACATATATATGGATTTGCTTTTCCAAAGTTATGAGATCCCGGGTTGAGTTTTTTCTATGAGTCATTACTTCTACGAGAGAAAGTTATTCCGCAGTCCTACCCTACTTAGGTAAGGCATCAACCCGAGAGAAAGAAAGAAAGTGATTCCGCTGTCCTACCTTCCAACGCTAAGGCATCAACCATAGCATTGAATTCAGGAAAAGCCTTTGATTCATTATGGTTTAGTACCAGTGGCTCAAGGAGTTTGGTTACAACATTATTCTTATATATTCTATTGGCCTTGTTCGGTAAACCATTATTATTATTATTATATCTATTTTCTGGGTCTTGCGTAATATTCTTCTTTCTTATATATTCTATTGGCCTTGCTTAATATTCTCTTATATATTCTATTGGCCTTGCTTAATATTCTCTTATATATTCTATTGGCGTTGTTCGGTAAATAATAATGAATAATAGGTAGGTTGGTCAAAAGGCAAAGGGGCCAAGCGACTACTACAGGACTGGAACCCTACCCGACCTCTATTACAAAGGGAAAGAAAGTACTATAAGGGCCCAACCTCTACTTTAACCACTTAGTTCTCTGACTTTGACTACTTAGTTGCCCTATATGCTGGCCTAGTAACAGACTTCCTAGCCTAGTAACAGAGGAATGAAACCACACACCAAGTCAGTAAACAAGTAATTCCACTCGCCCAGCAGCAGTAACTGAATTCCAAAACTACCCGACCCGAGTCACAGAATAGAGCTGACCAATCACAGAATTGAGCTAGGTAGTTTAAGAATAGAACTGGGGCTAATCAGTCTGATGCTATGTTATTAGTGACAGAATTGAGCTAAGTAGTTCGAGGCTACAACCACTGCTAGCAAGGATGAGACAACTACTATCAAGAATCAAAGCAGTAAGTCCAAGCCTGAACTATTCCTTGGGTAGATCAGAATTGCACCAGTAAATCCAAGAATTGAGCGGAGGGGTGCAAGGCTGATACCACTGCATCCAAGCCTGTTGCTAGTGCCAGCAAGACTCAAACGACTCCTAGGCGGGCTTTACCCCGGGAGTTACAGGCTTTACTCGCTGCTAACAAGACTGGTACACTGCCCTACTAAGCTAGGTATTACTAGTTACAGGCTTAAGCTAGGTAGTTAGGGAATGAAGCTAAGGGTCGCTAGTATTGGTTGGTATGTAGCTAGTCATTGGTGAGCTAGTGGGCAAGTAGGCAGTTACAGAGTACAACTATTAGGTATAAGCCTTGTTAGCTAACTTATAGAATGCAACAGTCCACTCTAAGCCTGAAACCGGTGGTAGCTAGTATGGGACTGATACTAGTGCTACTGATGCTGGGTTATACTCTGAATGGTGCTTAGGTGTTTCGGACTGATCTGTAGGTGTTAGAGAATAGAGCCCGTGCTAACCAGACTTCAGCTAGTGAGTTAAGGTCTAGTAGCGGGTCTCCTCAGACTGATGAGGTGGCTGCTCAGACTTAAACCAGTGAAAGTAAGAATGTCCCTAACACCGATCAGAATTGACCTATAGTACCAGCAAGAATCAAACTAGCTACTAAGAAGGCTAAGAACAGGAGGCACAGTGTAAGAATGCAACCACTACCAGCAAGAATGGAACGGCGTAGTCCAGGAGTAAGCCCACCGATTGCCAGCTTCTAGTTAAAGAATTCACCCAGCAGGATGCAACCAGGGAGTTACAGGCTATAACTACTAACTACCGGATACACCAACTAGGGGAAGCATCTAAGAACCAAACCGGGGAGTGAAGGACTGTAGCTAGGGTCTCCAACCACTCCTAACAAGCCTGCTGCTGGTGCCGGGTCCTGTGTGAACCTGTATTTTCTTCTTTGACTTACTGGTCCTCTACTATTTGCTATCAAAAAACACGGGAAAACGTAAAATTCTCTATCTTCTTGATCGGCTCAGGAAGGAAAACTCGTTTGCAACGAAAAAAGCCGGGTTTCTTAAACTTTTCATGAAATTGGGGAGCTCTATTAGGGAAAATCAGAGTGCTATGAAAAAAGACGGTAAAACGCAAAAAAGGAATGACTTTTGACCTAGCTATTAGGGAAAACAGGGTTGCTATGAAACGCTCCTGCCACTACACATTAGTAGTTCCTTGGCTGATAGCAAAGTGAGTTGAGTGGTTTACAGAGGAGAGGTTTTGTTTGACCCAGAAACTAGTAGTTGTCCCGATGAATAAAATTGGAAGAAATTCAAATAATCTAGAAAAGTCGACCCCGTTTTTGTATCACTTTTCTGTACTAGTTAGGAAGGGAAAAATAGATATAATTTTCGAATCTCTATATATAGTAAACCAGAATGGGCTTGGCTGTTGCAACAGTAGAGGTCGGGTACCAATACTAGAGTGGAGGTCGGGTCGGGGAAGTAAAGAAAGGGAGAAGTCTTATATAAGAGATGAGCCATAGGTCAGGAGTGGAGCTAGTGGGAAACAGGCTGATGCTATGTAATATGGGACTTATACCGGGTAGGCTTAGGCTCGGAATGGAACTCGGGAGCCGGGTGCTCGATAGTAGGAATGAGACCGGGTAGACTCAGAATTAAACTCAGTAGTGAAAGAATGCACCCAGGAAATCAAAGAGAGGAAAGGCTTTGAAGCGGGAAGGCAAGAAAAAGAAGAGTTATTGTTTGAAGAGCAAGAGGCGAGGCAGAAGCACTGCACTAACTAAGTTGAGTTCACAGAGCATAAGTGGAAGTTGATGCGAGGGTAGTTTACTGACTTTGTGGGTAGTAAAGGGATAGGGCAGACTATCTTACTGGCTTTGATGCGAGGGTAGACTTGTTTACTTACCTGGCGGTCATTTGTTGTTGCTTGTTGGCTGATGCTATGTAGCTAGGTTCTCTAACCCCTGCCCCCAAGCCTGATACCGGTGTCACTCAGAACCAAACCCAGGAGTCCAAGCCTTAAAGCCAGGGGGGATTTGCGGTAACCATATTCATTCTTATATTGTAGGGGGGAATTGCGGTAAATACAGAGATAGGTGCGGCGGTGCGGTAAGTGTTACTAATCCTATATACTATGGGGCTAATTGCGGTAAGTAAGAGAGAATGGGGGATTTGCGGTAAGGGGGGAATTGCGGTAAGTTAGCCATCTATTACTATACTAAGGGGGGAATTGCGGTAAATACAAATACTATGGAATGGGGGATTTCCGGTAAGCTAACTAATCCTATACTATTGGGTGAATTGCGGTAAATATCTAGTTCCATCAAGAATCAAACTAGGGCGAGCAAGCCTGAAAGTAAGGGTAGTGGTCTCTGGTTCTTGACCAAGTCATGTGTTTGCCAGTGCATCCAGGGTAGGGTAGTAGATAAGAATTTACCTAAGTAGTTTAAGAGTGGAGCTAGTAGGTGGAAGAATGAAGCTAAGCTATAAGTACTTCAGTAAAGGATCGGAAAGCTAGGTAAGGAAGAAGGAGGAAACTAGACTATTTATTGCTTGCTTGGATTCCTTCCTTCTTAAGTGGCCCGGGCTTGCTTGGATTCCTTCCTTCTTAAGTGGCCTGGCCCTCTCTATACCGATAACAGCCCTAAAGCCGGACATATGGATTTCACTACGATCGACTATTGAATTGATCTACTTCCCTGATCTACTATTGAGTTTATCTACTTCCCTTTCCCGGTTGGGCTTATCACACACGAGCCTGGGCTCTCATCGAGACCAACTCGCTTATCTATCCTAAACTAACATCTGTGCTTGGTACCATTGCCCTTGCCACTATATTCTGAATTCTGCCTGTCTTCTTGTGACTGCGCATTCAAAACTCCCAAGGTTAACATAGGGACCGCTCTTATGGTTAGTTAACTTCTGGGGCGAAGCGGAGCACTCGAGACATAAGTCAGGGGCCTAGAGTGATTATGAACATGCTAGGTATTTGAAACCCCAACCTATAGTGAGTCACATGAGCTTTCGATAGCCTGGTCTGGTCTGTGGCTGGATCAAAACTCTTATTTTATGGGTAGATCATGTCTTTCCGCTCCGGGGGGATCCACGGCAAGATCAAATCCAAGAAAATAGGCTCCAGAGACATAGAAGAACCTACCTTCCTATTTCTGTAATTATACATTACTTGCTGTTTTGCAAATCTATTTATGATTAGTTATTTGACTGACCTGACTTTACTTAACTGAATTTCATGAAGTAGGCCTCCTTTTTAGGTAATCCAGAAGGAATGACTAATCTGATGTGAAACCTATACAAAGAAAGAGCTCTTTGGACTACTTGACTTATCGGGCCCAGCCGGCCAATCCGTGACAACCCCAGAGGAAAGATCAGAGGCTAGATCCGGAGCTGGCTGAGTCTTATTGAACGGTGGGGTAGCTCGCTTTAGTAGAATCTTTTTCTGTGCGGGGAAGGTCCACAGAGTTAAGTCAAGTTTTGAGCGTTATATAAGAGTTGCTGATCTACTTTTCGACTCCCATTATGGATCTACTTTTCGACTCCCATTATGTTATTAGTGGACAGCTGGGCTTGTTTAAAGAAGTGACTAGGGGTCGGACTAGTTTACTGACTTTGTGGGTAGTAAAGGGATAGGGGTGGTTTTGTTTACTGACTTGGAAGATAAATCCAATAAATCACCAAAACAATCAAATCACAAATCACAGCCAAGTAACTACTAATGTTACGCGGTAGCGAGTTCAAAAAGGGGCCGCTCTTCCCTAGTTCCAGTGAAGAAAGTATGGTGAGAAGAGGTCGGCCAGCTAAGCTATGAAAGTTATCTTCTTGCCCCAACTCGTAAAGTAGTAGTAAAGTTGCATCTCAAGTAGTAGTCTAGGTAGTCCCGGTAGTCCAATTCGAGTGATAAAGTGAGGCAAGGGAATCAGTGTATTTACAACCAGCAAGGAACCTAGAAATTCATTTCAGCCTAACATCTTTAGGGTCGAAGAAAGGACTTGTACCAGGTAGTAGCAGCCCAGTAGTTAATGGTTTGAGTTTCATCCCGGCCAAGTCACGTATAATGTGATGCGGCAGGAGCCCTTTCCCGACAGAGACATCTGCAATCAGGAAGGTAGAAAACAGACGAAAATAGTTGACTTTGGAACTCACTCCTTACTACTTCCTCGGTAGCTCTCACTCCTTACTGCGGTATCAACCCCTACATACTGAATTGAAGAAGTGGGAATCATTCGGGTGGAAAAACCATCAAAGAAAAGATCATCTGAGAAAAACTATCAAATCAGAAATCACAAATAATATAGAAAAGTACTCGCATTTTGTCTATAGCTTTTCAGTAGACACACAGTAGAGAAAACATAGGTGCATTTTCTTTCTTCTTAATATAGGATAACTGATCAAACAAGGGATTCCACTAGAAACTAGGAATAAGGAATTACAGAATTGACCTCAGCAGTATCGGAATCAACCCGGGGTAAATCCAAGCCTGCAACCAGTGCATCCGAGGCTAAAACCACTCATAGGCTCGGGTAGGC
Source organism: Musa acuminata AAA Group (assembly GCF_036884655.1). Lineage (NCBI taxonomy): Eukaryota > Viridiplantae > Streptophyta > Magnoliopsida > Zingiberales > Musaceae > Musa > Musa acuminata. Next base: position 19,609 of record NW_027021305.1, on the reverse strand, counting down.
TTTTTGACTTACTTGGCGGGTAGTTTTGGAATGAAGTGACTCGGGTAGGTACGAAATACTAGTTAGGATGGTTTACTAATAGATCTCTACTGGATCCACTCCTTCCTGAAACAAGTCTGGTTTCGGGTGTTGGTGCTTGTGTGAAACAATTCCAGTGTAGTTAATGAAGTGGAATTCCCATACTAGGATCGGGTAGTTGACTTGCTTGTGAGGCTCGGGGAGTTGACTGACTTGGAATCAAATCCAAGAAATGAGAAAAACCATCAAATCACAGCCAAGTCACTACTAATGTGACGCGGCAGTGCCGCTAGTTTCACAAATAAACCAGAAAAGTGGAGATGAGCCAGAGGAGAGAGATTTGCTGTTGACAGAGGAGAGTTAGGCTAACACACTAGAGGTCGGATGCTAGTGTTTCTATAGCCATTAGTCTTGAAATACATACGGAGACCCATCTGTCGCATCTAGGGCAACTCAGTAGCTAGTACATCTAACAACCAGTCTTAACTCACTTACAATCAGAATGAAACCAGTCAATCTTAGAATCAAACTCATCAGTCAAAGAGCCAAGCAAGCCGACAAGTAGACAACCAACCACGAAGCTATGAGGCAAGGAACTACAGAGGAATAGAATAGACCAGCACAAAAAGGGCCAAGTCATCATCATTCTATCTGTTATTATTAAGGATTGAGCTGTTCTTATTAAGGATTGAGTTTCGAAAGATAGAAGTCAACCCTATTCTGTAATTCCTCCCTTTGATACAGAAGCAAGAGAAGGAGAATCGGAAGTGGACTTTGCTTTGTAGTAGTTGCTTGGCTCATACCGCCTGGGCGAAGCCTGTAACTCGGACCGGATAGCCTGAGTACCTAGCTCAGCAGTCCCCGAAGACAGGACTTGTTTATTGCTTAGCGCCCTAGCTCTCCTATTGCTACTATACCCTTTCTATTGAATCTAACTCTGTCAAATAATACAGATGATACAGGTGCTGAAAGCCTACTGATTCCACAGCTTCCCGAACCTACCTACCTATCTTACCCACACCAACACAATACTTTCTCACTTTCACTGTCCACTTTCACTCACACCCTAAACTTCTTATAGAGGCCTCTGGCAACAAAAGTGCTAATTTCGCCTTCCCATGCCTTAACCTTACTATCTACTTCTCCGTTACTAGAGCTTACTAGTCTTATACAGGATGCGCTAGCTAGTTTTACAGGTTGGTTGACTCCGCGGAAAGTTTTCCTGTTTTTTGTTCAATTGAAATAAATGTTTGACTTGCGAGTTTGGATACGGACCCGGAACTATACTTTCTAACTTCAACCTAATATCCAGCTCAAGCTTCTTATCGAGTCGATGTAGACTTAGACCAATCACCTCTATCAATGGAACTTGCTGCTGAACCCTTAACTTACTTATATCTGTGGGCAAGCACGCAACCCAAAGAGACTCTAAGAATAGAAGGACACTTCACTGAACTTAATAGAAAGAGACTGAACTTCACTCAGGATACCCTGTGCTATACGATGAAACAAGAGCAGAGGTGAAAGCCTCATTGGTCATTAGCAGTGACTTTTCATGTATATGCTTGTCGATTTGACTTCCACTTACTTAGTTTGAAAGCGATCAGAGGTTGGTGCTAATAGAAGATAAGTTCTATCCATTAGTGTCTAAAGAGGTGTAAGGTTACATCCATTCTATACTATAGTAACCATCCAGATAATATTCTTCAATTCAAACTGATCTTGCAGACAAAGAAACTTGACTTGTTCTTGCTCCAACATTAGCGGAATCCATTGAGCGCCTTGTGGAATTTGCCATCTCTTGACTCTCGAGCATCGCATAGAAGAACACATTCTTATTAACGGGGATCTAAACCCTTAAGCCCCTTATGCTTTCTACCTTGACTTCACTCGTATACGCACTCCTTTTTCTTCACCAACAACACAAACACACATCCGAACCATACTTGAGAACAGAAACGGAATTAGCGGAAAAGAAGGTACTAGATTATTACCTTAACCCTGCATGACAGTCCATTCGAGTCGACTAGGATTTCACTATCACTTCCATTTCCTTTACTTCCTGCGCGTACCTTCACCTGATCTAACTATTGCTTCTTTTCCTTAAACTACCTATTCTATGGAAACTGAGTCTAGGCCTTACCCTAACTAATTCCACAATAGGAGCTTATGGAACTCTACCTCTTATTTGAATCTCTTGAGCACCAGGTCATGGTATCGAATTGAAGTAAGGGAACAGAGGAATAAGAATGTTGATTCTTTAACCACTCACTACCGACTCTACACTTTCTGAGTCGAATATTATAAGTACTGCGGTAGCGAGCCCTTGTTAGAGTGCATTTTGTGCCTATTTGTATGCTGCTGCTTGCCCGTTGCTTGTATGCTATGTGTTCGTTGAAGCCGCCCTAAGTTCATGAGTTGTCGACGAGCGGTGTGCTTACGCAAGTCCAGTATCTTTGAGTTCAAATGAAAGGAGAGTTTGATCGTACTAAAGGAGAGTTTGATCGTACTAAGAAGAAGAGGCGAATACAGGTGCTAACTTATAGTACGTGAACAGGAGTAATTGACTTTCATGCTATAGTTAGTTACTAATCTCTATGTTAGTGGTGAGTTCTCAATTCTTTTCTAACTGTTCGAGTCGAGTTCTGTTCCTGATCTTGTTCGGGTCGATAAAACCTCTGCTCCTGTTGGTCACTCCATTTCTTGTTCTACTGTAGCAAGCAGGTTCAAGTACGGTTGGTGCTAGTATTGCTTGTGTATAAGTCTTCAAGTGGAGTTATTGACTTAGTTTGAAGTTTAGGCTTGAATACCAGAAAGAGAGTACTTCTCGATTAAAGAAGCCACCCTTCCATCTTTCCCGCTTCGTCACCAACTAATAAAGAACACCAAAAGAAGGACTAGCTTCTGAAGCACTGCACTAACTGAGTTCCAAGAGACAGAGTTAGATGAGATGAGAGCCATAGCAGAGGTATAGTCAAAGAACGAAACCAGTAAATCCAATACTATAGCTTAGCAAGTCAAGCAAGAAGTCAACTATTGGTTCAACCAGTAAGCGAAACCAGTAAGCATCCAGTATTGGTTCAACCAGTAAGCACAGCTCCTAAGATCAGAATGTAACTTCACTCAAGAGTCAAAGAACTAAGCCTACCAACAAGTACAACTAAGAATGTGCCCCAGCAGTCCAAGAATGCAATCAAAGGTAGCGAGCGGTTCTTCCCTTGTTTGAGTCTGAGCCTCCCTTTATGGCTCCAGTCTTAGGCATGTGGGGTTGATTCGCTAGGCACTGTTTCAAGTCTTTAACTACTTCCTCTCATTCTTGCTAGCACCGGTTTCGTTCCTGTCGGGGCACTCTTAAAGGCTGCGATGCACCGGTTGAAGCCTTTAACTACCTTGTTTCAATCACCAAGCAACTACTAATGTTGCGCGGCAGGGCCGCTAGAGTTCCCAGTTATAACGCAGTTATAACAATTCATGTGTTCGCGTGCCGCGGTAGGAGTTGAGTTAAACGGTAGCGCTGTTCTCTCTTCTCTATCAATCAGGTCTTCAAGCCAACACATATAAGTACTATCAATCAGGTCTTCAACTCACACTCGAACAGGACTACCCCACCAAGTAAGTAAACACAAGCACTTAATCTTCTCCTCACCAGGTCAATTCTTAGTAGTACCCGTTTGATTCTAACCTTTGAGTTCACCCCTTCTACCGATCCCCATGAGTTCACCCCTTCCACCGATGATCCCCAACAATAGGATTTACTGGTTGAAGTCTCAGTGGCACCGGGTTAAGGCTTCGGTTCACTCGTTCCATTCTGCCCAGCACTGGTATCAGCCTTAGAGGCACTGGTTCCATTCTGTAATCCAAGGTTGGTGCCCACGGTTTCAAGCCTTACATCTACGAGCCCCATTCTGAGTAGCCCTCGTTTCAGTCTGATCTTAGGCAGCTGCATCCTATGCCTTGCTAGCTCTACTCTTTGACCTACTACTTGCATTCTTGTTGGCCCTAGTTTGATTCTTTAACGACCGAGTGGAATTCTAACTTTCCTACTTCCCCGACCCGACCTCGACTCTGGACTAGAGATAGAGCTGGCCCCTTAGCAGCTGCAGTCCGGGCAGCACTTGTTATAGCCTCAGCAGCTGCGGTTGGAGCCTGTCACTCCTTAACATCAGCCTGAGCCCACTTAGCTTCATTCCGAGTAGCACCAGTAGCAGGCTTGGAAGCTCTTGTTTCAGGCTCAGATGCGCTGGTTTGGTTCTGAGGAGCACCAGTAGCAGGCTTGTTAGCGCGGGTCGAAGCCTTGTTGGTAGGTGCTTGGTTCTGAGATGCACCGGTTTGAGTCTGAGCCTACTTAGTTTCATTCTAAGATTGACTAGCTCCCTTGCTAGCTACACTCTTTGACCTACTGATTTAAACCTTAGTACCATTAGTATCAGTCTGATAATACATAGCATCAGCCCGGTAGCTACCAGTTAGAGACCTTAGCGACATACACCCATACTAGCTCATCAGAGAATCAATACCCACACTAGCTACCCTTACTGTCAGGCTGAGTAGGAGTCGTTTGAGACCTTAGCTACCGAGCTAGAGCCTGTAACTACCCAGCATCGGTCTTGGGGTTACTGCTTTCAGGCTTACTACCCTGCTAGTTCCATTATCTCACTCCTTAGCTCCATTCCGAGCAGTACCAATATAAGGCTTGGATTGACCGGTTGAAGGCTTTAACTACACTTGTGGCAGGGCCGCTCCACTCTTTCTATTACAATAGATGTATTCTGGAGCCTCACTCGGTCTAATGGAATCCGGTAACCAATCCTAGTTCTCTTTCTTTAATAATTAATTGAGTTGACTTGCGACAGTACCGATACCCCATTTCTTAATGTCACTCTCCAAGTCCAGAAACGGAATCATTAGCGATAGGGGTTTCATAGAAGAAGTCACTACCAAACCATGTGCTCTCTCCTTTCAGAATGGAGTTTCCTGGGGTGAAGTTCTATTCTGTATTTATACGCTCTCAACTCATAAGTCAGAATACAGGCTATTAGTCTACTGCAGGGGAAAGAGCTGGATCATTTACTGGTTAAGGATGAGCAACAGTTCCAGGAGTCGGAGCTGGGGTAGGGTCTGGCTGAAGAATCCGAAGTGCCCCTGTTCTTGTTGAATCCTTTGTGGAATATTAGTATTTGTGGAATATTAGTTTACGAAGAGAGAAGAAGCTCTATATCAAGATCCGGGTTAAAGAAGGGCATGGCGGAATCATAGTATCTTACTGGCTTTTAAGCGAGATGTTTACTTCGAGTGGATGTGGATGGAGTTCTTTTCTTGGCTTTCCAGAGTCGGGTGAATCTCTGATCCTCATTTTGGTGTTCAAAGTTGTAACGGCTCTACTCTAAGATCTGAGGTTGACAAAAGGGAATCCGCAAGTGAAGATACAGGAGAGGAGTCCGCATCAGTGTAAGTGAAATAATTCTTTGCACTACCCAGAGTTTCAAGGAGTTGGTGGAAATTCCTCTTGTATATAAATTCTCAGTAATATATCTTCTGAGCGGGTTTAGTCTCGTGGAACAGTATCAAGGTCAGCTACATAGGATAAAGGTTCTGTTCTTGTTTTGTCTCTGAGAGAAGAATCTTTGTCAGCTGGAGCCGAAGCAGGATCGGGATCAGGATCTGAAGCTGTGGAATAGCAAGGTTAAGTAGAGGTCGAGTATCCTTTCAGCTAAATTCCTTTGATAACAGAGTTTTGTTAAGTGGAGTATCATCTTCCAAAGAAAGGTATGCTGTGCTAGTAAAGTAAACTCGAGAAGAGACTAAGAGAGAGTCAGAATAAGAACAAGGGCGAGGCATTCAATAACCTAGTAATCAATAAGATAGGTAGGCAGGCAAGGTAACCAGTATGAGTAAGTAAGGGTGAACGGGATATAAGATCTGTATTTGCAAGAGGAGAGGTCTGAAATGGTACTTTACCTAATGGATTTGAAAGATCATAAGCCGGACCAGAGGCAGTTCGAGGCGACGAAAGTCGACCAGGGGGTTATTGGCGGATGGGGATCAGTTAGCTTACTTTCGGTTTCCGGGTGCCTATATCCAGCTGACTTTCGGGTTCTTTGCGAGTGTGAAGCATCTATTGACTTTGTTGTATACTTTGACTGAGCGTAAGCGGACCCTACATCTACAGTATTATTCTTTCATTCCCGCAGACCCTTAGTTGCAAGAGAAGGATAAAGTCAATCCAACCTTTCTCACCGGTCGCTAACGGAGTCATTTCTGCATTAGCTTATTGGAGTTGTCGCAGTTAGAGCTTGCAGTAAGCAGTGTTATGTTACTTGATTCAATACTTTAGTCAATAAGTGAGTAAGGAAGAACAAGTAAACAAGTAGTAGTGTTTGGTTATTCATTGATATCCCATATGCAAGATATATTATTTGGAGTATTGGCAACGGAACCATCAAGAGGACCGCTCAAACGCATCTGTCCTGGGCAAGCTACGACTACAAAGGCTAAGAGAGGAGACAAGCCGACCAAGCTACATAGTAAGTAGACAAAGGAAGACAAGTCACTACTAAAGACGCAACTCTGGATAAGGAGTGTTAGGCCGAGTCCTTTTCACAATTCCTGTGTTGTGTTGGCTTGATTGAATGGGAACGGTCTAAAACTGTCCCAAGCTGGCGCCCAATGCTTCTAAGCTATCTTAGTAAATACGGAGTTCCATTCTTAGACCTAATAAGTTGTAATTGCAGACCACCAACATCTTATCTGGCTTCTTATCCTGTTTCTAAGACTTTTGACTTACTGCCTTGCCTCTCCTTTACCTTTCAGTGAGGAATTCCTTATCTTGCCCGAACTCTAGTTTCAGAACAGCTTGCTGCTGACTGACTTTCTACTTAAGACGGAACCGCACCGCTACATAATTAGGACTTAGTAATAACTCTACGGAGACTTGTTGAACCGACCACTGTCTCAATACTGGCATGACTCTCTAGTACTCACTCGTCTTTTCTTTCGTCAAGAATTGCAGGCTTTGAAAGAATACTATGCTTGAATTTCCATGTTAATCAAGGCACTGGCTTGCCCCTTCTCCAACATACGGAGTCTACGGAAGATCCAAATCTATATATGCCTACACATCTCTTTTGAGTTTTCTCTTTTGATTTCATTCTCTCAAGAATAAGGAAAGCTACAACAGCAGGGGACACAGCGCGTAATAAATGACAAGACTCACTTCCTTCTTTGGGATCTGGAGATGCTAGGAATACTTTCATTAGCATAATTAGCAGTCCCCGCGCTTATGAATGGTCCTTTACTCTGGAATCTTAGGGCTTTATCGCTTCAATGGATAAATCAAGATGGAATCGTACTAGTGGTTCCCATATCTATCTTCAAGTGCTCCATCAGAGCTTACCATATCCATCTTCAAGTGCTCCATCAGAGCTTACTTCCAAAATGGAACGAAAGAAGATGACTTCGATGACACGCACTGTTGCCTATAATCCAAGTGCAAAGTAGTGTTTCGGCTATTCTAGAGTTTCTGTAAGGAACGATTCCCTCTAAAGACAGATTCCATTCTCTTCCTCATCATGCCAAACCTGAATGGAATGCCATGCCTAAGCGCCTCCTCTTATTAAGTTCTATTGAGTATTTTTCACTCCTTTTTGCTTGCTTGTCCAGTCGACATCCAACGCTTTACTCGAAATGCTCAATTGTTCTCTTTTCTCATGTTAGCAATGTACAGCGGTCTTTTAGTGTTTTTTTGTTTCTCTAGACCTTTCACTTTCTTTCATGATGTGGGCAATTCCAGTTTACTTAGTTCTATACATGTGGGGAGTTAGAATCCATTCCAGTTTCCCTTAGTTCTATACATGTGGGGAGGAAATAAATTGACTTACATACATGTGCGGAGGAAAGAGTCGACAAACAGATGAAACTCAACCTCACTTGCATACCCTACTCCCACAGAGGATCCGGATCCAGATCCTTATTCCGCTAATGATCCTGCATAAGTTCTATACTCCCCCAACACACACCTTTATCCTTTGATTCCTAAGCTGCTTCTTCTCAAGCATATGAACCTACTTAACAGTCAACTTAGCCACTTAGTCTGGGTGGGATAGTTCTTGGAGTGCCTGTCTTCCGCTTCCAACTCGATAACGTAGAAAACTCTACTTTCCGCTGTCCTGCCTGAAGAATTAATATAATCTCTCGCCTCGTGGTAAACTCATGAACTTGAAGAACCATCCTCTTTCATGCTTTGGGTTAGACCCCTTAGTAGCGCTAAAAGCCAGATCCTGTTCCTTGATACCGTGCTTCTTCTCTCGTTGACTCAACTCTCACAGGCAATGAATAAGCTTTAGATCCTAGACCACTTAGCCCCCTGAGGAAGTAAAGGATTCTTACCGGCACCCGGGCAAGCTAGTACTAACGACCAAGGCCTACCGATCTCAACTCTCACTGATGAAACTACTCTACTACACCTCTGGCTAATGAGTCAGTTTCTTCCGATCCAGTACTTTCTTCTTCAGCACTAGTAAACGTATTAGTATCACCCATGTGTGAAGCTATGAAGGTAATGTCCATTTGATAGTTCTGTAAGTAAAGAGTTGTGACTTAGTCCGAACTCTAATCTACCTCTGGCAACAGCCAAGCTAGTGACCAATTCAAATCCCCAATAATTGAACTCATAACCATACTTTTGAACTGGAACTGGCTATTCTCTTGATCCGGACACTGATCCCCGATAACTTGACTTGCTTCTTGAGGAACTAGGGATTGGATTGCTCCTGCCCGTAGTCCACTAATGACATTCTGATTTATTGCTATAGTTGTTCCTTGTCGGCTTGGCTGAGTTAAATCCATTATTGGAATTCTTTGTTGACTTCAGATCAAATCTACTGGTGCCTAGTATGGGTCCCCAAAGGAAGCTGTGTAAACCAACTACTAATAAGAACTCAACTGAACTTCCGGAATCAACTTCACTTCTTTATTAACCCCGGGTAGCAGACTTCACTCGAATCACCAAAACACGGGAATTAGTGACTGGGTCCCCTTGCCTCTCTATCCTCTGGCTACTAACTACTCCACTACTTGCTACCCTGCCGGCTTCCTCACCTTTGCAAACAACAAGTCCTCTGATCTGGCTGGCAAACTGACTATAAGGGCCTCTAAACTGGAACTGCGACTACTTATATTGATACTGATCCTGCCGATGACTCTTCTCTGGGAGACTAGGATGAAACTAGGGATGAAGACTAGATAACTCTTCACTCTGGGGCAAGTAACTCTTAACTCTACCTATGAAATTAGTCACAGCAGGAAGACTCAACTAGGGATATGAAACAAGTATAGTAGTAGGCGGCCCCTCTAACTATTCTTTTCTTATTTCAACAGGCTGCTGGCTCTGCTCTACCTCTTTGGTTAAGCCTTATTGTCTCCCACTAGGGATTCAACGAAGTAACAAACAGGTGTACTATACTAAGAATGGAATTGACCACTAACAAGAATCGAATTGACTACTAAAAAGGGCCAACCACTACTCTGCTAACGGAATTAGGCTCATCCAACTCAAGCTACTAGAACGACTATGGCTACAATACCTTAGGCTTGAACTACTTCTTTTCCACTTAACCGCAGAGGGTGCGTACTCCGGCAACTGACTACAATTCTATACTTCCCGCTTCGTTGCTTGCATCTGATCAGGTCTACTTTCCTGGCACTGCTTATAAAGGGGATTTCACTCTCACTCTCACAGGGGAGCTCCCAAAAACAGGACTTGGTAATGGCAACCAACTAATATATTCTAAGAGACAGTTTCGTTTATTTTCCATTGTGGACTCGGTAATAACAAGTTCTAACTTCTTTCTTGTTTGCTTTGCCTTCGGGTTCTCTATCTCCCGAAAACAGGACTACTACTTTCTACTGGCTCTGCTCCACCTAACTAAACTGCTTTGCGACGTAGCATCATACTTTCTACTGGCTCTGCAACACCTTACCTGTTTACAGCTGGCTTAACGCACAAGTTCAATAAGTGTTTGCGCTAACGGAGTTCACCTTTGAGCTACAGCAGGACAATATGAGTTTACGCGTATATAAAGGTTGGGCTTCTTTGACTTTCATTCATTACCAATAGTAGCCGTTATGGAATAGATTATTGACCCGCACCCTAGACTAAGCACTTGCTGGACAGAAGCAGCTGCACCGGCTAAGTCAGTATTAACTTCATAATTGAGTTGAGGCAAAAAACTAACGTAAGCGTTTCATTCTCTTATTAAGCTTGTTCCCTAGCCAAGAGTACTTTTGTTCTTGCCCGTAGCACCCAAAAAGTAAGCTAATGCACTTAGGAACAGCGCAAAGCAAGGATATTAATGAAGTAGAAAGACTGTTTCCAAGTTTCAATTAGGAATTCATTTGCCATTAGCAGAGTAACACATAGCTTAAACTAAGTCAAAAGGCCCACTACAGCTCCACAGCACAGTATTCCAGTTATTGTAGATCTCGCCAAAAAGAAAAGAGTGTTTCACCTATCGATTATAGGCCTACACTGGTAACCCGGGGTTCAAATTGATTGATACCTTACGAGATACGTAGAATAAGGATAAGAAGCCACAGATGAAGTGCAGAATCTGGTCCAGGTGGAGTGATACGAAGCTTTCTCAAGTCCAGTAGCAAGCGGGCAACTTTCATCCTATAGTCGGGAAAGAAGAAGGTACCGGTGCGCGAACGGGAGCAGCAAGTTCCATTCCAGGGGTTGGCGAAAGAAAGTAAGCAGTTAACGAAACGAGAATAGAATAAGAGGAAAAAGAATAGTCAAGTACTTGCCGGTGTTAGGAAGAAGCGGACAACTAACTAATAACATCTGATCTTGATCCTTTTCTTTCTTTCTTTGCTTACCACAACGCAAGAACCCTCTATCACAGACTTAGAGCTAGAGCACCAACACTCTCACCGGCGAGCTAGAGCGGGACAATGACTGGATACCGCACATCTTACTCTCGCCATTAACTTACAGGGTCAATAGATGCTTCACACACTGCTCCATGGGCATTCGAAAAGAGAGTCGATTCGGATTCGGCTTATGATGATTCTTTTTGTTACTCCTAACCTGGGGGGAACTGAAGGAGACTTCACAGGGCAGATGCGACAACTGGAGTTTTCGTTAAAAGATAAGAATCCGGGGCAAGTGCAAGTACAGCTCCATTAGCCCAAGTCAAAGAGTCAATGAATTCCGAGGCGTTAAGTATTGCCAGCAAAGTCAGTATTGCCAGTTGCCAGAGCCAGAGTAGAGGAAGTATTTGTAGCCTATAAAATCAAGGAAAGGATGAGCTTTGGGGACATTCCAGCTTTCCGGCTTTACTGCTTTAGTGCTTTACTGTTTGTTACACTTTCTTCAACTTACGATTAGGGGATCTCAATAACACAGAAATTGACTTCTCCATTAGGGTCTTATCCTTTATCTAGAAAATGGGAGAGTCTCATAGGCAATAGGTTATGCTTTGGCGCTTTCTTTACTAGCCCTTAGAGCCTGTGGGAATAGCTGTCAGCCTATCACCTATAAAGTCAAGAGTGCATTTACCTATTTAGAGTACCACTATCATTAGTAGAGGGATCAGACTTAGCTAAAAGAGACAAAGGCTCGTAGGTAGTAGTAAAATCAAATGGTATTCCAGAAGGGCAGGCTAACTGGCGGGAGCTTTAAGTTGTAATCAATAGATAAGGGGATTGAGATCAGTAAGGGCAAGGCCTATTTCCTTGTTTTAGGTGAAGTGTAACAGCAGTGAAAGTATCGTACCCCGGAGTAGCTCCATTCCAATAGTAAGTAGCTCAAGAGCCTGTTGCCGGTAGCCCAATCCCCCGTTTCGAGTTCATTTCTTTAGTCCACACAAAGTGCAAAGCCTTATTAGCAGTGATTGCTGGTCTTGCTAGCACCAGTCCAAGTCCTCGAAGCTGTACCTTATCTGGTATGTCCAATTTCCATTCTTATTGAGAGTAGCAAAAGCCCGAGTTCCAAGTATAAAGGATGAGAAGCACTAGCCTGGGAATGAGATAAAGCACTAGGAGGATGCCAGGTAGGAGCGGTAGGGTAAAAGTCAGGAAAGGAGGGATGTTAGGCAGTAGCCTTTGTTTTATAGCTAAGAAAGATGGGCTGAGTAGGCGTAGTAGGAGAGTTCAGGGGTCGTTTGGGCATGTTAGACCCTCAGCTTTGAGTTGAATTATGTGTCTCCGTTTTCAATCTTATAGGAATTACTTGCATTCCCGGGTTCGAGTTCAAGTATGATTATTACTAGAGCAATTCTTTCCATTAGCAGTCACACTCCTTTTATTGGTAGTTGGCTTCCCTTTCTCTAGTTATTGTTGGAGATCGGTGGGCAAGGGGTTAACTCAAGTAGGAAAGTTAGAATTCGACTAGTGAGTAGTAAGCCTTAAGTCATAAGTCAGTGAGTCAGCCCTCAGTCTGTTACTAGGTGCTGTAGGAGTGAGCTCAAGAGGAGAGGCAACGAGAGATACAATCAATCCTGTTCGGGCCCTTATTGTAAGTTTGCCAGTCCAGTAGTAGTTGCTAGGTGGACTCAAATGCAGGTTCACACCCAAATTAGGACAGGGAAAGGGGAGTTATTGTGTCGGTAAACAAGTAAGCTGTCAGTTGAGGGGTTGCGCCTATAATATAAGTTTCGGAAGCAAAGGTAGATGAGCAATCATTTGTAGCCTGAGTTAGATGAGAAAGAGAGCAGTAGTGCTAAGGTGCTCAAACAAAGGAAGTAGGCTCGGAATACAGATGCGGAATGAACTGTTCTGGTTCTAAAGTAGGGTCTAGGTCGGCTTGGTAGAATCTTCAATAAAGAGTTTAGGTCGGGTAGTCAAAAGAGAGTACTTACTAGTTAGGCGCGGGTAGTTGTGGAATCCCGAGTTGCATCCTATTAGAATGCTATTTAAAGTAGACCGATCTTGCTCCCGTTAGTGCTTCCTTGCCTGTAAGAGAGTATAGTATGTCTGCCCGTACCTTAGTATGCCCTGCGCCTGTCCCTTGTAGATAATTCTAATACCGTAGTTGAAGACCTGATATCCCTATTCGGCTATGGCTCTGTGAACTGTAGTTGCCTGGCTCCTAGTTGTGAGTGAGTGTGAGTTGAATACCTTAGCTTCCCGAGTTGACTCCCTTGTTAAGAGAGAAAAGATGCTTGCCATGTGATTGACTAGCTAACCTGCCCTCTTGACCAGAGAATAGCCCGATGAATCAATTTATCAAATATGAAATAATCCAGAAAAGTCTAGATCATTTTTGACTATCTTTTCAGTACAGACATAGAAGGGTTTAAACAGGACTTGGTAATAACCTCTAATAACTGTTTATTGGCTGCCGCGACACATGAGTCGTGTCTTGGCGGTGCATTTTCTCTCTTCTTTATATATGAAACCGGAATGCAACCGGTGAGTCAAAGGCTTAACCCAGTGCATCTCAGGCTTACCCCACTGTCGCTCAGGCTTCAACCAGTCAGTATGAGAATGGAGCTGACCAATATCGGACTGAACCAAGGAACCAATATCGGACTGAACCAAGGAAGTCATAGAACCAAACCACTAGGGCAAAGACTTCGACCGGGTAGGCTCAGATTGATGCTTAGGTGTTACAGAATTGAGCGAGGTAGTTTAAGAATAGAACAACTAGGGCAGCGAGGTAGTATTGTAAGCCTGAAACACCGAACAACAAGCCTGATACTGAGGAGGGAAAGACTTCGACCGGTGCCAACAAGGCTGAAACCTGTGATTGATGCTAGTGGTATTGATGCTAGTGCTGCTAGGTATATAGCTAAGGTCTCTATTGCTATGTAGCTAAGGTACTACTTATAGGTATGGGTAGCTAAGGCATCTAACCAGTGCTAACAGGACTAAGACACCTAACTATCAGGCTTAAACCAGTGCCAACCAGAATTGCACTCATAAGTAGTGGTACCGATGCTAGGTATCGATTCCCCGCATTAGAGTACTAAGATCAGAATCAAACAAGCAAGTCAAAGGCCAAGCAAGGGCAGCTAGTGTCACAGAATGAAGCTGAGGAGTCCAAGCCTGAAAGCCAGGGTAGCTAGTATGGGTATCTGGTCTAGAGAGTTAGAATCAAATCAGTGCATCCAAGGCTATAGCTGGGTGGAGTTACAGGCTGAAGCTTAGGGTAGCGAGACCGATTCTATTGCTAGTAAGACTTATGCTAGTGCTGGATAGAATGAGCTAAGGAGTTAAAGATATAAGTACTGTGTTCGGGGACTGCGGCTAAGGATTCCAAGCCTTATGTTAGTGCCAGCAAGAGTGTCCATAAGGAGTGCAAGACTTAAACGGGGGTGTGGCTTAACTCGCTACCGTTTTAGCTCAGGCTCCTCCGCGCCACATTAGTAGTGGCTTGGTCGTTAGTAGTTGCTTGGCCCCCGCATGTCTAGTAATATACCAGTCCTACCGATTCCCCGCATTAGAGTTAAGGGATTAATGAATGCACCGATTCCCCGCACAGCTATGTATTATTGGATGGAGCTAGCCAGTCTTCTTCTCTGATTACCAATTCTTCCATTGCCCACCGATTACCCGCATTAGAGTTGAGGTAGCAAGCAAGTACTACTGAGCTACTGAGCTACTAACACCAAAGCGAGGGGGCAGCTAGTCAGTATCAGAATCAAACCAGGGAGTCAAGCCCTATGTTCGGCTGGCAAGGCAAAGAATGGAGTGGCACCGAGGAAACCCTCTTCTTTCTATCATACCTAGGCAGGGAACTAGAAACTATAAGAATAGGGAAGTTATTGGACTCAGTAGTAACAGTAGAGCTCGGGTGCTCAAACTCAAGAAAGGAGGTTGGTTCGGGCACTTATTATAGATCTAGTCGGGTGCCTGATTGAAGTCTTGTTCCAGTTATAAAGTGTCAAGAGTGAGAGTTAGTTCGGGTAGGCCATAGAACCAGTTAGAGCAGAGCCAGTAGTTTATGAGTGGAATACCGATTAGCCAGCTGGTTCGACAAGGGAAGCAATGGAAGCTATCCGGTCTAAAGAAACCATCAAACAAGAGCCAAGACACCAATATTGGAATCAAAGATCTGAGAGCCAAGACACAACTATTGGAAGAAAATAACAGAGATTGGAAAATCACAAATAAAGCAGAAAAGTACTTATCTTGACGCTCTACTTACACAGTATAGAAAACCCTACTATATTATATATTATCTTTATTAAGGATTACATTTAGGATGAAACTCGGGAGTCAAAGAATAGAACTTGTCCACCGATTCCCCGATGCTATAGTTAAGGTATTAATTCACTGATTCCCTGTCGTTAGGTTAACAACCAGACTTCACCGGGGTAGCTACAGGCTGAAACAAGGTAGTTACGGAACGAAACAAAGAAGTGCAAGGCTGAAACCACTACCAGCAAGCCTTAAAGCAGTGCCAACGAACCTGATAGCACTAACAACCGGACCTCGACACCCAACTACCAGGCTATAACACCTAACATCAAGACTCAAACGACTCCTAGGCAGACTTCACCCAGCAACAATCAGAATTGAAACCAGATCTATAGTACCTAAGACAACTAACAACCAGTCTGAACTCACTTACTTGCGGACTTAATACAGTAACTACAAGACTCAAAGTAGTGTCAACAAGCCTGATAGTCGCTAGTAAGCCTACCGATTTACCTCTTTCCCACCGATTGCCCGAGAGACTATATAGGGAGTCCACCGATAGTAGCTAGTAATCCCACCGATAGTAGTAGAGTGGTCCTGTCGAATCTGTATTAGTTTACCAAGGAAAAGAGATAGGTTTGGTGCGAGGGAGAAGCACTAACAGAGTGGAGCTCGGGGTTCACACTTATTATAGGTCTAGTCGGGGTGAACACTTCTTATAGGTCGGTTCGGGTGTTTGACTTTCATCTGTCTTTGCAAGAACCAGAACTGGAGCAGTACTACCGGTCCGGCTACTATTGGCTATCAGGCAAGTCGACAACTAGGTTCATTCTGTTACTATGGATTCCAAGTGTAGTTGCTGCCTTAGATAGGCCATCGTCTACTGTGAGCTAACCCGCCTTAGTCTACCAACTCATTTACTTAAGCACCTAGGATATATAGTGCGTCGACCCGGTTCCGGGAGTTAAAGAAGCAAGTCAGAATGAAGGTAGAAGGGTAGAGAATGTCGCCTACCCTCAAGGTAAAGATTGCCAGGTGTTTAGGAACCCTGTTAACCTAGAATGGGATTCTTTAGATAAACGATGGATTGCTGGCCTTCACACTAGGAGCTAGGCATAGACTTACTTACAACATCGGCTTGCTATGCTGTTTTGTCGGGGATTAGCATCGAATTATGCCTTAATGCTTCACCTTAATAGCAGCCCCTTCTCTTTGTAAGGCTTACGAGGTCATGAGCAATTCCCAGATAGTTTAGTTCTCCTCAATTGGGCCACTTGGTACTCGAGTATTGTAGACGGTAGTGTAGTGGGAAACACTTGGGGCAGTAGGCGGAGTTGGGCCAGTGTTTAGTAAACCATGAATGGAATGGAAGTCTAGTAATGAATAATGAATCTAACAATAAGAAATATAACACAAGAGAAATCAAATACTATACTGGAACTTGACTTTCGTAGTGACTTGACTTTCGTAGTGACTTGATACTTTACTTCTACTGATTCTACCTTGATAGCGCTTCCCTCTTTTCTCCTTCCCTTTGTTTGACCACTGAAAAACATATTCCCTTTGTTTGACCACTGAAAAACATATATATACAAATAGCCAATGCGACTTTCTGGATGCTTAAAACAAGTTCTTTGACACTTATTTCTTTCTTATTTCACTAACAACAAGGATTATGAGGTTATCGGTCATTCTTTCCCTCCCTTATTATGATCCCTGTTAAGGAAGAATATATGGCATTATGATCCCCTCCCCCTCTGTTAAGGAAGAATATCTCGCTTGTGCTTTTTTGAGTGAGGAAATAACTCTACTTTCTTTTTCCAGGGATGAATGATGGAGTCCGGTTTTGTATGCTCAATCAGTGTTGTGACCTACTTTATTGCTGGAAGTAAACGATAGCTGAGCTTCTTCTTTTCTTTCCCTTACATTTGAGTGGTATCTTATTCTTTTCTCTTTCCTTAATGTTTGAACTCATCCTTGGATCTCCACCTTTGAACTCGATTCCCCGGCCCAAAGCTTTTCTCTTACCTTACGAGGAAAGCACATTACTTCTGCTTCTATTCAAAGATTCGATCGTGCCATTAGTGTATCTAGTCAGTCACGTCAATGATTATGATGGAATTCATCGCTTAAAGAGAAAAGTGGCATAGGATCGGAATAGTTGCAGCTGGCCTTATTAAGGTCTACAGTAATTCTAGTTTGATTCATAGCTCAGGCTCAGCCAAGTTCTCGTATGGATAAGCCCCTATAGTTGTCATCATCGGGTAAGAGGTCGTGGGCCAAGCTACTACTACAAAAGCTAAGAAGTTATGTTATAGTGCATTTGAAACCCGGGGGAATCCTCAATGGAATGTAAGAACGGAAAGTTTAGGTCGGCACTGAAAGGATAGGGTAGGGAGAAGCTAGTAATTAATAAGAGGGGTCGGGTCGGGGCAGACTATCTTACGATCGAGGTGTGGTCCAACGAGTCTAAGAACATGGCTTCCACTTATGGAATTGCCTTACTTATAGCTTATAATAAATACTTAGTATGCCTGCTGGGCCCCTACGAAAAAGATGTAATGATGTAATTTACAAGTTCAGAAAAAAGAGAAAAAAAGAGAAACTATTGATCCTATACGGGCACAAAAGAGTAGAAAAACCCGACTATTCTTTAGAAAGATAATATATAATTTAGATGGGGACAAGGGTGAGACTACCAATACCAACTTACCTTCCAGAGCTATACCTATAATTCCGATATTTCTCATTTCCTCTATCCGACCTCATTACTTATTGCCAATATCAGACTTATTTCTCTTCTAAGTGAATCCAACTCATAAGCGGCTTCCTCAGCGAATCAAACTAAGAAGTCAGAAATCCACTTATACGAGGAAGAATCAAAGTCACAATACTCATAATGAACTGTCGGGGGCTGTAGTCAAAGCCTGACTCGTTAGCCTTCCCAACCAAGCCTTATTGCCTCACCTCTAAGTCTCTCCTAAGGACTGGTAGAGCATAATAAATCGATAGGTAACCACTGAAATAGGTAGCTTCACCCTAAAGCTAAGCGGGGCCAAGCTGACAAGACACTAGGCAAGTCACGACTACAGACCAAGCAACGGCCAAGCTACTACTAGTAAAGGAGTCCGTAGTAACAGAGTTTCAGAC
This sequence comes from Musa acuminata AAA Group, assembly GCF_036884655.1. Lineage (NCBI taxonomy): Eukaryota > Viridiplantae > Streptophyta > Magnoliopsida > Zingiberales > Musaceae > Musa > Musa acuminata. The sequence goes on along the minus strand of NW_027021305.1, from coordinate 1,300 downwards.
CTGAGTGAGGAGTTTCATTCAATACTGCAGGCACCTGAGTTAGGTTAGTATTTCTTCTATTTCCAGTCTGACTTCAAACTATCCCCGTCCGTAACTACACTTCTGACCCGCTTGCTGCTTCATAAGATTCTGCTTTATACTATTTGGATCTATGCTCTGGTGTCGTCAACAAACACAGATTACTTTCAAACAATATATTCTCGTTTGCCAATTGTTGGAGTGGAGTAGTGATATTACCTCGGAGTGGATATATACTAGAGCTAAACATTGCTTGTTTCAACACTTTATTTAAGTAGTGAGGAGGCAGTAAGCCGTATTGGTTAAGTAAGTGAGCCAAGCAACGACTTCTGGAACTATACTTTCTATTGGACCCGGAACAAGGGCTTTCACTACAGTTTCTAAGAACCAACCTCAAAACAGGGGATCCCACTACTACTTATGGAATACTGACTTCACAAACAAAGCCCTACTCGTGCATTTCACTATGTCCTTACCAACTCAAGACCCCTCCTTTCTATAACTCTGACTCCCCTATTACCCTCAATGCCTATATTCGAGGCTAACTCTGGCATTTCTTTCTTTACTGCCTGGTGATTCGTACTTTTCTTATTATTTCTTTTCTCATTTATAGGTAGGCTTACACTCGCATGTAAGCATTGAATTCATAAGTATAGGCATTGGAGCTACAACTGGAGAATCGTATACGTTGGATCAAGAATGAAAGTCAAGAGTAGCGGACCTAAGGCGGGAATAAAACACAGAAGTGAGCCCTAAACTCCTCGCTTAAGGAATCAAACTCCAAAGTGAAAATACAGCAAGTAAGTCAAAGCATATAAAAGAACCAAGGAACCCAATCCTGTAGTAACTAAATGCCTGCTCGGGCAGCCAGCAGCTACACTATATATTTATTTCACTCCCCTAACTTGAACTCTTCGACTAAGACCTAAGATCCCTACTTGTTAGTTGCAGTCCGCCTATCTTGAAACTCCATCTTAGATTCCTGCCTTTTTGCCTTGTTTGTTAGGCTTAGTAGCCCTACCACTGCGTACTTGCATCGTGTATTAATTATTGGTGCTTTGATCCTTCAACTCATAGGTACGGTCCGATCCTAACGTATAGGGAGATAGAACCAAACGACTACTTATGATAATGAGACAGAGAGAAAGGAATGAACTAGTCAAACACAACTCGCCAAGCAACCTACAAGTATGCTTTCCTTGACTTTAAGTCTCCCTTCCCGGCTATAGTTCTTTGATAATGACCTAAGATCTAGTACTAATAGAATCTAGTAGGTAGTATT
>NW_027021304.1:0-39999 GCF_036884655.1 Musa acuminata AAA Group | reverse complement strand
AAGAATTAGATTATGATATAGAAATAAAAAGAGACCCCTTTTTATTTTCACAAGCCATAAAAAATAACGACTATGAAAAATAGTATGATGCAAAGCAAGAAGAGTTAAAATCAATGGTCTAAAATAATGTTTAGGAATTTATTGAATTACTCAATAATTATAAAAGAGTTGGTTGTAAATGGATCTTTAAGATAAAACATGACTCAACGGGTAATATTAAATGATATAAAGTCAGACTTGTGGCTAAAGATTTTTTTCAGAAAAAAGACATCGACTACTATAATGAGACTTTTTCTCTAGTTTCTAAAAAGGACTCGTTGAGAATCGTAATGGCATTAGTAGCTTATTATGATCTTGAGTTACATCAGATGGATGTAAAAATAATATTTCTGAATAGGGATTTAGTTAAGAAAATCTATATGAAATAACCTAAATGATTCATCGAAAAGGAAAAAGAAAGTTGGGCTTATAAACTTAATAAATCTATTTATTGCCTTAAATAAACTTCTAGACAATAGTATATAAAGTTTCATAATACTATTACTTCCTTCGAATTTAATAAAAACACTGTTGATCAGTGTATATACTAGGAACGAGTTGGTACTAAGATTGGTTGGGGGGGGGGGGGGGTTGAATTAATGCAACAATAAAATTACGTCGGTTTGAAAATATTCGTTCGATTAAAATCGATTCTTCGGAAGATAACTTAAGAGTGTACGGAAGAGTATAGCATTAAGTAAGGATGTTTGAAGTAAGGTAAATTGCACAAAAGAAAAGCAAACCAGAATTTTATAGTGGTTTGGTCGTGTGACCTACATCCACTCTATCGATTCCTCTTCCGTCGAGGCCACCGGCATCCACTATCGATCTTCTTTCAATGGAGGAAGATTAACTACCTTTTTACACCCCTCTTCTCCATTTTACAGGTTTAGGAGACAACCTTTATAAGCACTCACTCCTCTCTTAAAATGAATTCTAGACTTACAGTAGAGGAGGAAATTTCTCAAAAGATTATAATAGCATTTTCTCACTTTTAAATTCTCTGTGCTTGTGTATGTTAACCAAGGATGAAAGAGGTATTTATAGGCCTCAAGTTGATTCAAACTTGGAGCCTAAAAAGATCTTATCCCGGGTTTCCTAGGTACGGGAGGTACCATAGCCTGTGCTGGGTGGTACCACTGCTTGACAGTCTCTCGGAGACTTTGTCTGGACGATACCACCACCCAGACTGGCGGTACCACCGCCTGACACAGTCTCTGACACAGTCTCAGAGACTGTGTCACGACGATGCTACCTCTTAGGTCATTGTTTGGGCCTTTTATTGGGCCCAACATAGTTCTTACATGGGCCCAACTAGCCCCTAATTGGGTTGGTCAAATTTTAATCTCAATTATATGCTAACTATGAATTCTAAGGCATACACTAAGCTAAATAAGCCTGATAAGTCAAGGTTTCTTCCAGCGAGCTTCTGACGATCTTCCGGCGAACTTTTGATGATCTCTCGGTAAAGTTCTAGCGAACTCCCGGCGAGCTCCTGGACTTCATGATGATCTTCTTGGGTAGTTTCGACGAGCTTCTTTGGCAAGCTCCTAGACTTCTCGGTTGGTTCCGGTAGGACGAACATTTAGACTTCCGACGAACTCTCGAACTCCCAACAAAATCGCATTCTTGACTCCGGGACTTCATTTTGCTTTATGTCTTGCTATCGTAGTTAATCCTGCACACATAAAAACACACTTTGATCTAGACAATTATTACTAAGCATGAATCATGTCGTTCGACATGTCATTAGTCTATTGATGCTTCATCCGATTCTTCGGTGCATCCTCCTCTCTTGCAGGGCCATTGCCCAATCGACCAGTTGACCTCCGCAACTCTGATATCCTTATCGTAATATTCGCTCTTCTTGGCTCGATGCCCGAAACCATGGCCCGAAGCCTTCTATCAATATGTCGACCGATCATTCGGCTCGACGTTCAATCTTCTGACATGTTCCATCAGCCCAACATGATTCTTCATACTTTAATTGTCTCTCCCTAATCGAAGCATCCTGCGTCACTCAAAACGTAGATCAAATCATAAACACATATTAATTGGTTTCATCATCAAAATATGAGAATCAACATATATTTTACTTGCCAGTAGTGATCTTGGTTTATTGCACGAAACCAAGATATTTCTCAATAAGAACTTTAAAATGGTTGATATGAATGAGACAGCATATATTATTGACATTGAGATATTCGAGAATAGATCTCAAGGATTATTAAGATTGACTCAGAAAGCATATATTAATCGTATCTTGAAGAGATTTAATATGAGCTAATGATATATCTATTACTAGAGGTAAAAAATTTAGTCAAAACCAATGCCCGAAAAATGACTTAGAAAAGAATCAAATAAAAAATATTTGTTATGGGTGTTCAATTGAAAGTCTATTATATTGTACAAGATCATATATTAGTTTTGTAGTTACAATGCTAAGAAGATACCAAAGCAACCCAGGAATTGAACATTGGAAAGCTGCAATGAAAGTAATGGATATCTATAGAGGACGAAAGATTATATGCTCACATATAGGAGATCAGATCAGCTTGAAGTAATAGAATATTCATATGCTGATTTTGTAAATTGCCTCGATAGTAGGAAGTTCACTTTAGGATTTGTATTCAGGTTAGCTGGTGGGGTAATTTCTAAGAAAAGTGTAAAGTAATCGCTTATTGTATCATCAACAATGAAAGTTGAATTTGTGGTATGCTTTGAGGGCACAAATCAAGTTTTATAGCTGTGAAATTTTATCTTAGGACTTGGTGTGGTTAACTCGATTACCAGGCCATTGAAGATATTTTGTGATAATACCACAGTAATTTTTTCCTATAAGAATGACAAGTACTATAGTGGTTCTAAGCATATCGAAATAAAGTACTTGATAGTTAGAGAAAAAATTGACAACCTGAGCACCACTATGATGATTTCTGATCTATTAATAAAAATTTTATAATATAAAATATTTAAAGAATATATTCTTAGAACGAGGCTTGTGAGCAAGTCATAAAAGATATGGTGATGCATGTTTAGATGGATGCTATTATTGATATTTTTCTTGCTTAATTAAAGTTATTTATTTTTGATATCATATTTATATTTATATTTATGTATATTATAGTTGAATGTAAAAACATAATTGTCTTGATAAGACAAATTATATGGTCATTATGAACTATATTAGGAAAGACTAACGATGTTGTGATATATAGAAAGGAGTATGACATTGATGAAATACAACCGTTATAACTCGCATTGATAGTTGAACTTAATATAGTATTATTATATATTAGACTTATTGGTTTATTTTAAAATTAATGGCCATGTATAAAATATTTTTCAAAATTCTTTGGAATCCAATTAGGTAAAATTATTTTTAAATAAGTTTTATTTTATTTATTTTGATTTAAATATCTTTTTTATATCTTATCAATTAATGGGTGAAGTGGGAGAATATTAAATTTTGTGGTCATTTATAATTGGATAAGATATATATAATATAACTAATTGGATTCTATTACAATATATTCGCGAGTATATTAGAATAGGATTCCTTAGGAGATATGAGGAACTATCTTAATTACTTATTCTAGACCGTCTGTTCTTACTTATAAATGGACATGACCTATAAGAACTAAACAAGAGGAATATAGATTATAGTTGATGGATTAAAGTCTCTCTTTCAACGCTTCTCCTTAACCATCAATCTAAATGATTATGTGAAATGACATCAAAAGGTACACATCATAAAATTAGATCTAATTATTTAATTTTAATCTTGACATAAAAAAATATTTCTATATTTAATATAACATATTATAAATTTTATACTTACATAAAGTTACGGTTAGGTTGACGATGAATTAAAGGTTGTGATGAGGTTAATATGTACAAGTATCTCTACTTCATGTTTTGAAGGTTATGTATGTGACGTACAATCTCAAGCTTTTTTTTTTTTTTTTTTTTCGTTCGTTCATTAGATGCTTGGAAATATTACAAATATTATACGACCAATCTTGGTTTTTCTATGATTGGCTGCAGTAATGGTATGTTGATTAGATGGTCGTATGATGATTTCAAGTAGGGATGGATCCAAGGAATGGTTTGGTCTCTCACATATAGATGATAAATGCTGGAACAAGCAAACGATTGAATGAAATCATACAATTATTTATTTTTCATATATTTTATAACTATTCATATATTTTATATGTTCAATATAAAATACAATTATATTATAATTTATTTTTGAAAAATTATTAATGAATGCGTAATTCGATCAGTCATTAGATCCAGTGACTCCAGATTTCACATGTATATTATACTAGATTTAATATTGTTTTTTCTTTTATCAATAACTATATAAACTTCTCCAGTAATCATTAACAAAAACAAGCACGCTTACGTACAAAAAAACTGACGGAGTCACCCACATCTCGAAGGTAGCTCAGTGCATGTCATCCGTCCATTTGGGTGTTAGCCAGGATGATCTCTCGGGAACAAAAGCATAGGGGAATCAACTTGGGATCCATCCATTTGCGTTGTAAATCTATATCTTTATTGGTGATTAGGTAATAAGAATTGCATAATCAAGTTAAATTTAAATAAGTACGAAATCATTAATTTTGAAGGGAATAAAAACAAGTGCAATTTTGTAGAAAACGAAAGAGATAAAAAGAAAAGAAAAATTGCAGCCATTTCTTTCGCTCCTGTGGGGACAAATCCCCACAAAATTCATCACAGAAATGGTGGGAAATCCTCATCATCTTCACCACTTGTGTGTCAAACGAATCAATTTGTTGCGTGCCTTTGGGTTCCCAACAAAGACTTCCACACGTGTGAAAGCGAAGCGTGCGTTCCGCTACAAACATCGTTGAGTCTCCCTCTTTCGGAAGGACGCTACATGTAAAGCGATGGGTTACCGTGTTATCTTGGGTGAGGAATCGTTTGCGGTGGGTCGGAGTCTTCATCCACGTTGTCTTCCGTGATGACGTTTGACATGTGGTGGCGTCATTCCGACCCCTGGAATATGGTATTCATCGCCTCCATACATTTTATCTTGGCTAAGAAGATGATGCGTTCCGATGTGCGGACATCAGAATCAAACCGTGTGGAATGAGGGAGGCATGAATTAGTTTCCACACTATCGCATTCGGGCCGAATGAGACGTTCTACGCAATCCAACAAGTCCGATTAAATGGCCGTATCTTTCAAGTTTAAAATCCAGTACCAATCTCTTTCGTTGTTGGGACCCAGGCGAGGTAGAAACCAAGTTTGAGTAAGCTACACGGTGCACGCACTGCAGGTCCAGCAGGAGTCGAATCCCACTGAAGTCAAGTCTTTTTATCTGCCTATCGCTACCAGCGCATCAATCTTCACGTTTCACAGGAGTCTATGATGGGTTGGGGATGGGAGGGCCATCACGCCCGCACACCACCCACTCTATATATACATGTCCTCCACCGCCTACCATCTCTCAGTACACTATGCACTCACCAAATAGCATCATGGCCTCTTGCACCAGAACCACACACCCTGTGCCTCGGCACTACTCTTTCGGGCTTTGGATTACGAGCATTCTTTTGTTCACGGCGGCAACAACGCCGACGACGAAGGGGTGCGTAGAGGGCGAGAGGGACGCCCTCCTCGACTTCAAAACCGGCATCGTCAAGGATCCTTCCAGCCGTTTGTCATCATGGCGAGGCCGAGTAGACTGCTGCAGATGGAGCGGGGTGGTCTGTGACGACACAACCGGCCATGTCGTGGAGCTTAACCTCAATCCAGACTATCTAAACAATGAGACGTCTATCGGAGGTGAGATCAGACCATCCTTGCTCCTGCTAACTCATTTGGAGCGTCTCAACCTCAGCCACAATGACTTGTCGACCGATGGCCTGCACTGGCTCTCGCGTCTCACTTCCTTGAGATACCTCGACATGAGCTTTGTGAACCTTTCCATGGCCTCCCACGATTGGCTTCAAGCAGTGAACATGTTGTCCTCACTAGAGGAGCTACATTTACATGACTGTGGCCTCACCGACATCCCCTCTTCTCTTTCCCATGTCAACCTCACAGCACTGGCCACTCTGGACATCAGTGACAACCTCTTCAACTCCACCATCCCCAAATGGCTATGGAAACTCCACAGACTCTCTTATCTTGATCTCAGTTTTTCTATGTTTCATGGTGCCATACCCGCTGGGATTGGAAATTTGGCCGATCTAAGAGAACTTCATCTTAGTGATAATTCACTTTCAGGTCCCGTACCCACTGAGATTGGAAATTTGAATAGTCTAGAACTTATCAATCTCACGAATAATTTACTCTCTGGATCGTTACCTACTGAGATCGGCAAGCTTTCCAACCTCAATATTCTTTCTCTCTCTAGTAATTCCCTAGAGGGCACCGTGTCTGAACTCCATTTCGCTCGCTTAACCAAACTAAGTGAGCTCGATCTATCTGAAAACTCCCTAGTCATCTCAGTAGACTATAATTGGGTTCCTCCTTTTCAACTCCGATCCATTCAACTGAAGTCTTGTAAGTTGGGGCCTGCATTTCCAAGATGGCTCCGTTCACAAAACTCCATTGAGGATTTGGGTATGTCGAACACAAGCATCGAGGACGTCTTGCCTGATTGGTTTTGGAATAATTCTGCTTCATCTATAAATCTCTCCCAAAATCAGATTAATGGTACTTTGCCAACTTCCTTGGAGGATATGACAAACCTGGCCATTCTGAAACTAAGTATGAATTTGCTTGAAGGCCCTATTCCTCGTTTGCCACCTTACTTGCGTTATTTGTATATGTATAATAATTGCTTTTCGGGATCGTTGTCATCAATCTCTCTCCCACTAGAATTGGAACTGTTGGATCTCTCACATAACCATATCAGTGGGAACATACCATCATTTATCTGCAACTTGACACAACTTCGTATCCTCGATCTATCGAGCAACCAAATATCAGGTGAAATCCCTTGGTGTTGGCAAGAGACAAACTTCCTTTTCTACATTAATCTAGCAGATAATAAGCTCTCGGGAGAAATTCCTAGCTCTATTGAAAAGTTGACTCAGCTTCGGTCTTTGCACTTAAACAATAATAGTCTACATGGGCATCTTCCGTTGTCATTGAAACATTGCAGTGGACTAGTTTTTCTTGATCTTGGCGATAATAAATTCTCAGGTAGCATACCTACGTGGATTGCACAAAACTTTCAAAAACTAGAGGTACTCCGGCTATGCTCAAATATGTTTTTTGGTAATATTCCTATAGAGCTTGGACAACTTCATCATCTACATATTATCGACCTTGCTAATAATAATTTATCAGGTCCAATTCCACGCTCCTTTGGTAATTTAAATGCAACAAAAACTTATAGGCAACGAAAATTGACTAGTCTAGACCAACATATAGTTTATAGACCATTGGCAGCCGATCGCCCTGCTTTGTCGCGTTATTCTTTGTCGCGTTATGCTTTGTCGTATTTTGATGGCACTTATGATGATAGCATCACTTTAACTATAAAGGGAAAAAGTATCATCTTTTCGATCATTGTTTACCTTGTCAATATTATAGACTTTTCAAATAATAATTTGACCGGAGAAATCCCATTAGAAATTGGGTCTCTTTCGGCACTCCAAACTTTAAATCTATCAAGAAATAATCTTATCGGTCAAATACCAGCGACAATTGGTGGCATGAAATTATTGGAAACTCTGGACCTGTCATTTAATAAGTTATCCGGAGGTATTCCTCAAAGCTTGTCAGACCTGTATTCTCTGAATCACTTGAATTTGTCTTACAACAATCTATCAGGAGTTATTCCTTCGGGAAATCAACTACAAACACTCAATGACTCATCCATTTATATTGGCAATGTATATCTATGTGGAGCTCCCCTCAACAAGAGTTGCTACGATCTTAAAAGTACCAATGTGATAAAAGAAGACAACAAAGACGGATCCTTTATGCCATCATATTATCTGAGTATCATACTCGGATATTTGGTTGGATTATGGAGCGTGTTTATCATCATGTTGTTCAAGAAAAATTGGAGGGTTTTCTATTTTCAGATGTTTGATAAAATGTATGATAAAGCTTATGTTGTCATCAAAATAAGAATTAATAGATTAACAAGTGATTGAGAGTGAGGACGCCATAAAAAGTCAATGTAATAGGAGTATCTTGTGTGTTGTATCCATAATAAGTTTGAATCTTGCAAGATGACATCGTGTTAGAGATCATGTAATGGTTACTTTTCAAACTCTCTCTCTCTCTTTTCTTTTTGGTTTCATCTTTGTAAATATTGTGTGTATTATGACGATGGAAACATAATTGTTGAATGTAATAATATTATTGTGAAGAATGCATTGAATTATTATAAAACAATATTTTTATAATATTATGTTATATATTTTGTATTTTTAATATATTACAGTATATTATATTATTTTTAAACTAATATTAAATCTCGATCCACCGATTCAATCATTAATCCGATGACCTGAGACTTGGCCAACACCTATGCTGAAGATAACGCCATAAGAATCCCACGGTATTATGCGCTTAATGTAAACAGTCATGCTTTCACGTCATGTGCTTATGGAAAAGGAAGACTGACCGAGTCAACGTTGGGGCATTTCCGTAGCAGTCTCACACGTCTCGTCCATCAAAAAGTAGGAGATGAAGAAAGGATGGAGAAGTCACTTCGAGTCCGTTCGCAGCAGCCGTGGAAGCTTCTTCGAAGGCACGCGGTGGGGGACTCGAACCGCTTGGCGACCGGAGTCAACTTTGACAAGGATCGGTGAGTCTATATGGCATTCCACGATTGGGAGGACCATTGTGGACTCTCGTCCTCCCCTGCAGGATTCCTTGCACACGCTATGCCCGTTCTTTAGAGTTAGGAAGAGACTCGACTGCTGAAGCCATTTTAGCCTTCGGAGCTTTTTTGACCTCAACTCCGTGTGCGTCCTTCTTGGCAGCTGCGCTTCCATGATCATTAGATTAGGAGTCCCAAGTTGGACGAAAGGACGAAAAAGATTAGCACTCACGTTATAATATGTATCCTTTGTCACTACTTCGATCACATGGGATGCCGGGTGGAGACGAAGGGACCTATCATTTCACAAGAGGATCCATTGGCAATCGCGGAGAGCAATGGTTCAACCTACCACATTCTATATATTATATTCATATATACATGTTCTCCACTGTGCCGCCTGCAACCAACTGGTCATTCGTTCACCGAAGAGCATGGGCGACACGAGAAGCCCATCCCATTCGTCGCTGAGCTGCTCTTGCCTAATGAGCGTTCTGTTCTTGACGCTTGTGACGACGACGAGGGGGTGCATGGAGGCGGAGAGGGACGCCCTCCTCGCCTTCAAAGCCGGCATCCTCGACCCATCCCGCCGCTTGTCCTCGTGGCGTCGCCCAGTGGACTGCTGCAGATGGAGCGGCGTGGTGTGCGACAACACCACGGGCCACGTCGTGCAGCTCAACCTCCAGAATGCGGAGGCTTACTACGACAATTCGACGGTGTTGGGGGGTGAGATCGGTCCATCTTTGCTTTCTCTAACTCATTTGCGCCGCTTGAATCTCACTCAGAACGACTTCGGCGGCGCCCGAATCCCCAAGTTCTTGGGTTCTTTTGGGAGACTCAGATATCTGGATCTCTCTTATTCCAATTTCGGCGGAGCCATTCCTCCCCAGCTGGGTAACCTGTCAACCCTCCGCTATCTGAGGCTGTCCTCGTACAACTTAAGGATCGACGCGGGGGACGACCTACAGTGGCTCTCGCGTCTATCTTCTCTAACATTCCTCCAAATGAACTTTGTGAACCTCAGCACGGCCTCTCCCGATTGGCTACGAGCCGTGAACCAGCTGCCCTCCCTGCAACAACTCTATCTGTCAGGCTGTGGTCTCACTGCCCTCCCCGACTCTCTTTCCCGCGTCAACCTCACGGCTCTCACCACCCTCGATCTCCGTGGCAACTTCTTCAACTCCACCTTTCCCAGCTGGCTTTTTGAACTCCGTAGCCTCTCCTATCTCGCGATCAGCAATTCTGAATTGTATGGCACCGTACCTGCCGGGTTTGGGAACTTGACTCGTCTCGCGCAGCTCGACCTTAGCGGCAACTCGCTTTCCGGTTCCATACCTGTCGATCTCTGGAGTTTGGCCAGTCTAACCACACTTGATCTCAGCCACAATTCATTTACGAGTCCCCTTCTACCTCAAATCGGGAACACGACAAGTCTGTCGCAGCTAAACCTCGTTCAGTGCTTCCTCGTTGGTTCCATCCCTGCCGAGATTGGGCGCTTGACCAGTCTTACGGAATTACGCTTAAGCGGCAATTCACTTTCTGGTCGAATCCCTGCCGAGATTGGGAATCTGTCCAGCGTAACGCAGCTCGACTTGGGTCATAATTCACTCTCCGGACTGATACCGGTTGAGATCGGCAAGCTTTCCGACCTTTCCACCCTTGATCTCTCCGATAACTCCCTGGAGGGCACCATGTCCGAACTCCATTTCGTGAACCTAACCGAGTTGGTCGCCCTGTACGCTTACGCCAACCCTTTGACCATCCGATTCGACCACGACTGGGTGCCCCCTTTTCAACTTCAATCCATCAAAGTTGATACCTGTGACTTGGGTCCCGCGTTTCCCAGGTGGCTCCGTTCTCAGGAATTCCTCACTGATATTGATCTGTCCAACACAAGCATCGAAGACACACTGCCTGATTGGTTTTGGAATTCTTCTTCTTCCACCATTATGGACATAAATCTGTCCCACAATAAGATCGGTGGAGTTTTGCCGGCATCCTTGGAGAGTATGGCCACCTTGATGCTCTTGAATTTGAGCTCCAATCTCTTTCGAGGTCGCATTCCTGTTTTGCCACCAAACCTACAAGCGCTGGACTTGTCCAGCAATTCTTTGTCGGGATCGCTACCCTCGACCATCTCATCACAGTTGGGCTACCTGTTCCTCTCCCACAACTATCTTCATGGAAGCATACCGTCGTCCTACGTCTGCGACCTGCAGCAACTTTATGCCCTTGATCTATCCAACAATCAAATATCAGGAGAAATCCCGCGTTGTCGGCCGGAGGGATCACAACTTTTGTTTGTCAATCTGGCGAACAACAAGCTACGAGGAAAGATTCCTGACTCCATCGGAAACTTGGGCAACCTTCAGTTCCTGCACTTAAACAACAACAGCCTCTTCGGACGTATTCCTTCGTCGCTGAAAAATTGCAGTCGGCTGGCTGTCATTGATCTCGGCAACAACAAATTCTCGGGAAGTATTCCAGCGTGGATCGGACAAAGTTTACGGAATCTGCAAGTACTCCTACTGCGCTCAAATATGTTTTCGGGCCATATTCCTCTGCAACTTGGACGATCTAGTAATCTTCAAATCATCGATCTCTCCAACAACAGACTATCGGGATCGGTACCGCACTCTTTCGGCAACTTCAGCGCGATGATCTCCGCGTCGAAGTCGATGGCTTCTACGGTTTCGAACATTATGAATTTTGTGTTATCCTCTTTCGTGGCAAGCGAGAGTATATCTCTGGTTACCAAGGGCGATGAGTTCAGCTTCTCCACCATTCTCCGATTTGTGAAGAGCATAGATCTTTCGAACAATGATCTGAGCGGAGTGATTCCTCCGGAAATCGGTTCTCTTTTTGCGCTTCAAACATTGAATTTGTCGAGAAATAGTTTTGAAGGCATGATTCCGAAAACAATGGGCGATATGAAGTCATTGGAAACTCTGGACCTATCATTCAATAAGTTATCCGGAGTCATTCCTGAAAGCTTTTCGGCGCTGAATTCTCTGAACCACTTGAATCTGTCTTACAACAATCTATCGGGAGCGATTCCATCGGGGAATCAACTTCAGACGCTGGAGGATGCATCCATTTATATCGGAAATGTCCATCTCTGTGGTCCTCCGGTGACCAAGAGTTGCTCCGACGATCCCAACGTCGATTCGACAGAAGAGGAGTACAAACAAGGATCTCATGTGCTGTCATTTTACTTTGGTACCGGGCTCGGATATTTGGTCGGCTTATGGAGTGTGTTCGTCGTCATGCTGTTCAAGAAAGATTGGAGGCTCTTCTATTTTGCAACGGTGGACAAGATGTACGACAAAGCGTATGTGGCAGTCAGGATAAGAATGCGAAATTGACATGACGCAGCAATCAAAGGAAGGCCGGTCGAATGTGATGCAAGTTTCTTTTTTGTTATAAGCCTGATTTACTCCACATTTCGGAAATCTATCTCTTTCGAGGCCATCAGTCATCATTGCTTTCTTCCAGATCGACATGAAAAAGGAGTGAAGGGAAGACTTCCCCGGGGAGGGTGGATTCATCTTACTAAACTGCACGACCGTTGGACTAATTCCACGCGCTTCCCTTCCAGCCTGATGGCGACGACGCTCGTTTTTGTTTGGACGGTTCCATGGAAATATAGTAGAATTAATCTCTGAATCCGTCAGATTGTGCTCTCACCATTATAATGTCCTCCTCCTCTGCTGTGGTGCCCGTGTTCTCCATGCTGCTGCAGCCTACATAGTCTTCGCTTCACGAAAGGTTTCGATAGTCATGCACTTGTTGTTCTGCATTCGTATCTGGCAAAAACAAACGTTTGATATAGAAGTTCAACTACTCTATGGGTCTTCCAGCATTATATGTAAAAGAAGTTGTTTTCCGACATTGATGCATTAACTATAAATTAGTCCTGTGCACACACACACACACACACACATACATATATATATATATATATATATATATATATATATATATATATATATATATATATATATATATATATATAAGAAATTAAATTCAACCTCAATAATTTTTCAGGCCCAGGAAAAATCAAAGGTGATTTTTCTAAAAATATCTCTCTCTTTATTTTTATTTTTGCAATGATACCCTCATTTTTAGAATATTTATTTATTTTTAATATCCTAAATGTTCCTCAGTTATATGTGTCTCTTTTCATATGGGATGTGGCGTTCAAGGTTATCGTCACGTCCTCCTTTGGATGAGTATTATCGATTAATTTTGAGTTGTTTCGCTTTCACAAAGATTTAATCTTTGATAATAAATCTATTCTTGTTTTTGTCATGACATAATGATTGATAAACTGCATACGAATATAATTTAGGGATTGATTTGATGGACAAAGAAGAAAATGAGGCTGAAATGATGATGAGTCAAAGCAATAAATGTCGAAGGTGAGGGAGGAAAAAGAGATGATCATAATAAATAAAATAATAATAATGAAATGAAAGACTATAAATTTGGAGTAGGATGAGTAACGGAGAACGAAGAACATATTTGTAAGAGAGCTTTGAAAGTAGACAAAGTTGAAAATTATGATGAATGATAAGAGCGAAGACATAAATTATGATGAAAGAGAGAAAACTCAAAGGAGGAAATGATAACAATAACAAATGCCAAAAAGAAAGAAAAAAAAGATTTTAACAATCAAAAGAGACATTGAAGATGGGAAACATGTAGAAAGAAAGGTTTTTTGAGAAAAAAAATTCAAAATCAAATAAAATTTATTTGGAAATTTCAAGTCTATAATGTGGCCATTTATTTTTTAAGATCTATAATTTAGAAAATTAGTAAAATTAAATTTTATTTTTTTTTGACAAATTTCTGATAGGATGAAAGGGAAGCTCATCGAGGAAAATTGATTTCTGAAATTATTTATGTAATACAAATATATATAACTGCATCCATTTACATACATCCTATAGGTTTTTGAAATGTCCTTATCGATAAAACGTAATTAAGTAACATTTATTTCCATCCTTATTGAATTATTTGTGTTGGGCACCAAGAACTCATAAATAACATCGTTGATTCTTCTTATTTTCATTTTTATTTGTGTTTTATTTATTTATTTTTTTATGTTATATTTTTATTTATCATCTCGCGTCACTTATTAGGAGGTAAGCATGATAGATACCACCACGTTGCGAATGACACACTCATCGACAAACTAAAATCATTTAGGTTGGACTAATTCCAAGTGGCGATAGGATAATATCTCTTAGTCTTCGGATGGGACACCCCACATTTACTGGAGCATCACCGGTCCGCTACGCCGGTGAAGTTAAAGCTTCTCACGTCACATCGGCCATCTTCCACACCCAACGGGACTCTCTAATCCGAATATTTGGTCGGCTTATGGAGTGTGTTCGTGATCATGCTGTTCAAGAAAGATTGGAGGCTCTTCTATTTTGCAACGGTGGACAAAATGTACGACAAAGCGTATGTGGCAGTCAAGATAAGAATGCGAAATTGACATGACGCAGCAATCAAAGGAAGGCCGGTTGAATGTGATGCAAGTTTCTTCTGTGTTATAAGCCTGATTTACTCCACATTTCGGGAATCTATCTCTTTCGAGGCCATCAGTCATTGGTTTCTTCCAGATCGACATGAAAAAGGAGTGAAGGGAAGACTTCCCCGGGGAGGGTGGATTCATCTTGCTAAACTGCGCTACCGTTGGACTCTTTCCACGCGCTTTCCTTGGAGCCTGATGGCGACGGCACTCGTTTTCGTTTGGAAGGTTCCGTGGAAATATAGTAGAATTAATCTCTGAATCCGTCAGGTTGTACTCTCACCAGTATAATGTCCTCCTCCTCTGCTGTGGTGCCCGTGGTCTCCATGCTGCTGCAGCCTACAGAGTCTTCGCTTCACGAAATGTTTCGAGAGTCATAAACTTGTTGTTCTGCATTCGGATCTGGCAAAAACAGACGCTTGATATTGAAGTTCAACTACACTATGGGTCTTCCAGCATTTGATGTAAAAGAAGATGTTTTCCGACATTGATGCATTGACTATGAATTAGTCCTGTGTCCACACTCGAGGAGAAAATAAAGCATATATATATATATATATATATATATATATATATATATATATATATATATATATATATATATATAAATAGAAATTCAACCACAATAATTTCTCAGGCACAGGAAAAATCAAAGGGTGATTTTTCTAAAAACATCTCTGTTTTTAAGTTCCTTTTACAATGAAACCCTCATTTTGAAATATTTATTTATTTATTTTTAATATCCTAAATATTCCTCGCCCTTATTTATAGTTTTTTCTCCTTTCATATGAGACATGGTCCTCTTGGTCATCGTCACCTCCTTCATCATATGAGCATTGTCGGTTATCTTAAAATTGTCTCACTTTCATGATGACTCAATCTTTGACAATAAGTTTAATTATGTCTTCACCATGACCTTTCGTGGATGATGGATAAGCTAGATGCAAGTATAATTCAAGGGGAGGTTGGTTTGACGGACAAAGATGAATATGAGGTTGAAATGATGATAGATTTAAAGCAATAGATATTGAATGCGAGAAAAGAGAAAGATGTGACAATGATAAATAAAAAATAACGAGATAGGGTAGAAAGAAAGTGAAAAGCTATAGATTTTGCATAAGATGAGTGATGAATGTGACAATGATAAATAAAAAATAACGAGATAGGGTAGAAAGAAAGTGAAAAGCTATAGATTTTGCATAAGATGAGTGATGAAGAATGAAGAGCATATATGTAAGAGAGCTTTTGAGGTAAGCAACGTCGAAGATCATGATGATATGAATAATAGGAGCGAATAAACAATTAAGCTTGTTATGGAAGATCGAATCTCCTGAATGCGAGAAAACATCTGGGACTTGATAATGTCCACTAAAAAATGAGATGATAATGAACAAGACTATCACTATCGAAATAAAAAAGAAAAAAAAATAACAACCAAAAGAGATATTTAGGATGGGACCGTCCGAAAGCAAATGTTTTTTCAAAAAAAATTAAAAATCAAAAAAAATTATTTGAACATTTCAAAGTCATTGGCTATTTATAGTTTGAGGATCTCTCATTTAGAAAATAAGTAAAATTAAATTTTATTTTTTGATAAATTTATAATCTGGAAGCTCATAGAGGAAAGTTGATTTCTAAAATTATTTATGTAACACAAATAGATATAATTGCATTCGTTTACATACGTCCCATAGGTTTTTGAAAAGTCCTTATCGATAAAACGTAATTAGTAACATTTATTTCCACCCTCGTTGAATTATTTGTGTTGGGTACGAAGAACTCATAAATAACATCGCTGGTTTCTCTTATTTTCATTTTTATTTATTTTTTATGTTACATTTTTATTTATCATCTCGCGTCACTTATTAGGTAAGCATGAAAGATACCACCGCATTGCGAATGGCTCACTCATCGACAAACTAAAATCATTTAGGTTGGACAAATTCCAAGTGGCGATAGGATAAATATCTCTTAGTCTTCGGATGGGACACCCCACATTTACTGGAGCATCGCCCGTCCCTTACGCCCGTGAACTTAAAGCTTCTCAGGTCACATCGGCCATCTTCCACACCCAACGGGACTCTCTAATCCGAACGGGTCATTGCAATCCTACGTCTCACCTTTCCCTTCATGTCATCTCACACTCTGATGGACGGATGAGATGCAGGATGCAGACCCAGTGGCTGTTCGCATGCGAGGTGTGACCTTTGGCCAACCGGACGCCTCCTGTGTAATATATATACATGCCCTCCATCGTCTGCGATTTCTCCATAAAAGAAGTAGCCATTCACCAATCAAAGATGGCCAATCCCAGGAGAAGCACGCGTCTCTGGCTCACCAGCATTCTGCTCTTCGTGCTCACAACCACGGCGTCGGCCAAGGGGTGCACTGAGGTGGAGAGGGACGCCCTCCTCACCTTCAGAGCCCGCATCGTAGATCCGTCCCACCGCATGTCCTCGTGGCGTCGCCTAGTAGACTGCTGCAGATGGAACGGCGTGGTGTGCGACGACACCACAGGCCGCGTCGTGGAGCTCAACCTCCAGAATTCGGAGGACATGACTGTCGAGGCGAATCAGGCGGCTCTGCGGGGTGAGATCAGTCCGTCCTTGCTCTCTTTAACGCATTTGGATCGCTTGGATCTCAATCACAATGACTTCGGGGGGTCACCGATCCCCACCTTCCTGGGCTCTTTCCCCAAGCTCACGTATCTCAACCTCTCCTGGTCCAACTTCAGCGGAGCCATTCCGCCCCAGCTGGGCAACCTGTCCAGCCTCCGCTCGCTCGATCTCCATTCGTATGGCTTATCGAGCGATCGCCTGCACTGGCTCTCGCGTCTCTCTTCCTTGAGATACCTCGACATGAGCGGTGTGAACCTTTCCATGGCCTCCCACGATTGGCTTCACTCAGTGAACATGTTGTCCTCACTGGTGGAGCTACATTTACCATACTGTGGCCTCACCGACCTCCCCTCTTCTCTTTCCCATGTCAACCTCACGACGTTGACCATTCTCGATCTCTGTGGCAACCTCTTCAACTCTACCTTCCCCAACTGGCTTCTAGAACTCCGCAACCTGTCCTATCTTGTTCTTGGCGATTCAAAGTTGCATGGCGAGCTACCTGCTGGGATCGGGAGATTGACTCGTCTGACGCAGCTTGACCTCAGCGCTAATTCACTCTCTGGTCCTCTCCCCGCGGAGATTTGGAGTTCGAGGAGTCTAACAAGCATCGACCTCAGCTTTAATTCCTTCAGAGGTCCCATGCAAGTGGAAGCAGGGAATCGGACTAGTCTCTCACAGGTATATCTGATCAACTGCTCACTCACTGGCCGCATCCCTGCTGCGATTGGGAGTTTGACTCGTCTCAAGGAGCTGCACCTCAGTGGCAATCGACTCACTGGTCCCATACCTGCCGAGATTGGTAATTTGACTGCTCTAACAACGCTCGACTTGGGTCAGAATTCTCTCTATGGATCCGTACCACCTGAGATCGGCAAGCTTTCCAACCTAACCTCTCTTGATCTCTCCCTCAATTCCCTGAAAGGTACCATGTCCGAACTCCATCTCGCCAACCTTGCCAAGCTAGATGTCTTATACTTGTACAGGAACTCCTTGGACATCGCAATAGGCCATGACTGGATTCCACCTTTCCAACTCGAGACAATCGGTCTGGATTCCTGTAAGCTGGGCCCTTCGTTTCCCAGATGGCTGCGCTCACAGGAATCCATCGTGGATTTGAATTTGTCAACACGAGTATCGAGGACACTTTGCCTGACTGGTTCTGGAATTCTTCTTCCTCGTCCATTATGGTCATAAATCTGTCCCACAACAAGATTTCCGGTACTCTGCCGGCATCCTTGGAGAGTCTAACCAACTTGATGTTCCTAAATTTGAGCTCTAATCTGTTCCAAGGTCTCATCCCTGTTTCGCCACCACTCCTACAAGCACTGGATCTATCAAGCAACGCTCTCTCAGGACCGCTACCATCGACCTTTGCACCGGTGTCGGAATACTTGTTCTTCTCAAACAACCATATTAACGGGAGTATACCATCCTACGTCTGCACTTTGCAGCTGCTCTCTGCCCTCGATCTGTCGAACAATCAAATCTCAGGAGAAATACCTCGGTGTTGGCAAGAGGCAAATGAACTTTGGTTTATCAATCTGGCGAATAATAAGCTCGGTGGAAAGATTCCTAACTCCATCGGAAACTTGACCAAGCTCAGGTCCTTGCACCTGAATAACAACCGCCTCCATGGATATCTTCCACCATCGTTGCAAAGTTGTAGCCAGTTAGCTGTCATCGACCTCGGTCGCAACCATTTTTGGGGCAACATACCGGCATGGATCGGACAAAGCTTTCGATATCTGGAGGTACTGTCGCTACGCTCGAATATGTTGTCAGGCAACATTCCGCCACAGCTTGGTCAACTAAGTAATCTTCAGATCATTGACTTTGCCGATAACAAGCTATCAGGGATCATACCACGCTCATTTGGTAATTTCAGCGCCATAATTTCCATGTCAAAGTCGATGTCTTCCACTTTTACGACCGACATGGAGTTGTCTCCGTTCCGCGAAAGCATAACTCTATCTATAAAGTCTCCGTTCCGAGACAACATAACTCTATCTACAAAGGGACGAGAAGTAACCTTTTCGTCTATTCTATATCTTGTGAAGAGCATCGACCTTTCAAATAATTCTCTGACCGGAGCAATCCCCACGGAGATCGGGTACCTTTACGCACTTCAAACTTTAAATCTATCAAGAAATAGCATTGGAGGTATGATTCCGAGTACTATTGGCGGAATGAAATCACTGGAAACTCTTGACTTATCATTCAATGACTTGTCCGGATCCATTCCTCGAAGCTTTTCAGGCCTGAATTATCTGAGTGACTTGAATCTGTCTTATAACAATCTATCAGGAGCCATTCCATCGGGTTATCAACTTCAAACACTTGCAGCATCCAGTTACATCGGTAATGCGAATCTTTGTGGCCCTCCGGTTAGCAAGAGTTGCCTCGAGAAGACAAATATCAATGCGACATACGAGGAGGAGGAAGAAGGATTTCATGCCTTTTCATTTTACTTTGGCATCACACTCGGTTATTTGGTTGGACAGTGGTGCGTGTTTATCATCATGCTATTTAAGGAAGATTGGAGGATGTTTTATTTTCGAATGATTGATCGATTATATGACAAAGCGTGTGTGGCAATCAAGATAAAGATCAACGGATGGAGGATCAATAAAGGAGAGAGACGTACTCAAAAGTGAAGGTAACGTTATTGTATTATACATAATGTGTTTGAGTACTCAAAAGGGACGTACTCAAAAGTTAATGAATTCCCATTTGCTTCACTTCATTTATTTGAATTTTGTGTTCATACTTCTACATTAAAAATATATGTATATCACTTTGCTCCTATCTTCCATTAGAAGTTTTATGTCTTCGTTAACTTGCAGACTAAAATGTCGACTTGATGACGATGATGTTAGGCACTTCTCGCGATATTTGATAGCCCCCTTACAAGGCTGGTAGGCTGCAGGCTGTCTATGTGAAAACAGAGACAGGGAGTTCTTATTGAAATCAAACCATATGTCCGCATCCCGAGGCCTTTCAAGCGTTTCTGTGGTCTATCACTGTTTCCCCGTCAAGCATTGTATATGTGGGTTCAATCAATTTAATCTGTGACAATATCTACATCCCTTTTGTAATTGCTGCAGCCCAATTGTTCCTAAAATGAAGTACGAAGCGGGAGAAACTTCTTGTTGTAATAAAGAACCCTGTGACTCGCCATTTGCCTGTCAATTCCAAGAAAATAGGTGATAACTTGCATATTTGTTTCTTCTTTGATAGCAACTCCATGATAATTGTTTGTTTGATTTGGTCCCTTTCAACACGGATAATGTACACCTCATCCGATATCGATGTTGCATTTAGTGTAGGTGGCAACATCAATTTTCTTTCGAGGGAAAACATATGTGTCGTTTCGGTGCATTTGAGTGCTTTTGAGGCTGTGGGACAAGTCATATTCCTTGCGTGTGAAAGAGTTAAGATGCGTCGATGATGAAATAAGATACCGAGTGAGAACTCCTGAGGAGAAACGAAGATGTAAATGAAAACTCTGAAAAAGAAAAGATCAGGAAAATACCCTCTTTACTTTCTCGACGTGGAAGAAAAACATGCAAGAAGCTTATGAGAAAACCTAAGAAAGATGAACTATATTAAAGTTGGGAAATCGATAATTCGACACGAGGTGGTATTGCGGACGACAACCCCTAGTATTATCGATTGACGGTGGTGTTAGGCCAGATGTTGCGTGAAGTTGAAGAACATCTGTTTCAAGTTTGAAATCCAGTACCAATCTCTTTCTTTGTTTAAATGGCGGGGTGGAAGCCAAGTTTGACTAAGGTACACTATCATGCAATGCAGGACCAGAAGGAGTCAAATACCACATAAGTCAAGTCTTTATTTATCTCTATCGCCACCAGCGCATCAATCTCCGCGTTTCACTGGAGTCTGGGATGGGAGGGCCATCACGCCCACACAGCGACTCTATATATGGACTTGTCCTCCACGGCCTGCCATCTCTCAGTACACTATGCATTCACCAAATAGCATGGCCTCTTGCAGCAGAAGCACACACCCTGTGCCACGGCACAACTCTTTCGGGCTTTGGCTTACGAGCATTCTTTTGTTCACGGCGGCAACAACGCCGACGACGAAGGGGTGCGTAGAGGGCGAGAGGGACGCCCTCCTCGACTTCAAAACCGGCATCGTCAAGGATCCTTCCAGCCGTTTGTCATCATGGCAAGGCCGAGTAGACTGCTGCAGATGGAGCGGGGTGGTTTGTGACAACAGAACCGGCCATGTCGTGGAGCTCAACCTCCAGAATTCCAACCCTTATAACTATGAGACGTCTATCGGAGGTGAGATCAGACCATCCTTGCTCCTTCTAACTCATTTGGAGCGCCTCAACCTCAGCTACAATGACTTCGGTGGGATCCAAATCCCGAAATTTTTGGGTTCCCTTACCGAG
The DNA here is from genome assembly GCF_036884655.1 of Musa acuminata AAA Group. Classification (NCBI taxonomy): domain Eukaryota; kingdom Viridiplantae; phylum Streptophyta; class Magnoliopsida; order Zingiberales; family Musaceae; genus Musa; species Musa acuminata. The sequence continues at coordinate 18,559 of NW_027021304.1, read as the reverse complement.
TTGACGTATCTCGACCTCTCCTCGTCCAACTTCAGCGGAGCCATTCCTCCCCAGCTGGGCAACCTGTCCAGGCTCCGCTATCTCGACCTAAATTCACTATATGACTTAACGATCGATGGCCTGCACTGGCTCTCGCGTCTCACTTCCTTGAGATACCTCGACATGAGCTTAATGAAACTTTCCATGTCCTCCCACAATTGGCTTCAAGCGGTGAACATGTTGTCCTCACTAGAGGAGCTACATTTACAAGACTGTGGCCTCACCAATCTCCACTCTTCTCTTTCCCATGTCAACCTCACGACACTGGCCACTCTCGATCTCCATCGCAACCTCTTCAACTCCACCTTCCCCAACTGGCTATGGAAACTCCACAACCTCTCTTATCTTGATCTCAGTTCTTCTATGCTTCATGGTGCCATATCTGCTGGGATTGGAAAATTGACTGGTCTAAGAGAACTTCATCTTAGTGATAATTCACTTTCAGGTCCCGTGCCCACTGAGATTGGAATTTGTAATAGTCTAAAACTTATCGATCTGCGTGATAATTCACTCTTTGGACCCATACCTGCTGGGATTGGGAATTTGACTGGTCTAAGAAAGCTTTATCTTGATCATAATTCACTCTTCGGAGTCATACCTGCTGGGATTGGGAATTTGACTAGTCTAGGAGTGCTTTATCTTAACGATAATTCACTTTCAGGTCCCATACCTGTTGAGATTGGGAATTTGACTGGTCTAGGAGAGCTTTATCTTAACGTAAATTCACTTTCAGGTCCCGTACCCATTGAGATCGGCAAGCTTTCCAACCTCACTATTCTTTCTCTGTCTAGTAATTCCCTGGAGGGTACCATGTCTGAACTCCATTTCGCTAACTTAACCAAACTAAGTGAGCTTGATCTATTCGAAAACTCCCTAGTCATCTCAATAGACCACAATTGGGTTCCTCCTTTTCAACTCCGATCCATTAAACTGAGTTCTTGTAAGTTGGGTCCTGCGTTTCCAAGATGGCTCCGTTCACAAAACTCCATTAAATATTTGGATATGTCGAACACAAGCATCGAGGACGTCTTGCCTGATTGGTTTTGGAATAACTCTGCTTCTTTTATAAATCTCTCCCAAAATCAAATTAACGGCACTTTGCCAACTTCCTTGGTTTTGCTATCTTACTTGCGTTATTTGAATCTGGCTTGTAATTCTTTATCAGGATCATTGCCATCAATCTTTCCCACACTAGAATTGAGAATCTTGGATCTCTCACGTAACCATATTAACGGGAGCATACCGTCCTTTATCTGCAACTGTCATCGACTTGATATTCTCGATCTATCGAGCAACCAAATATCAGGTGAAATCCCTTCGTGTTGGCAGGAGACAAACTACTTTTCCTCCATTAATCTGGCAAATAATAAGCTTTCGGGAGAAATTCCCAGCTCTATTGAAAATTTGATTTGGCTTGAGTCTTTCCACTTAAACAATAATAAACTACATGGGCTTCTTCCATCATCATTGAAAAAATGCAGTGCACTAGTTTTTCTTGATCTTGGCAATAATAAATTCTCGGGTAGCATACCTACATGGATTGCACAAAATTTTCTAGACCTAGAGGTACTCCGACTACGCTCAAATATGTTTTCCGGTAACATTCCTGCAGAGCTTGGGCAACTTGCTTATCTACATGTTATCGACCTTGCTAATAATAAATTATCAGGGCCAATTCCACACTCCTTTGGCAATTTAAATGCTACAACTCGTTCGAGACCGCATTTGACTCGTCGAGACAAACGAGTATTTTATAGTCCCCTTGTAAAGGACCGCCCTGCTTTGTTGCCTTTTGACAAGTATGATGATAGCATCGCTCTAACTATAAAGGGAAGATATTATAATTTTTCAATCATTCTTTACCTTGTCAACATTATAGATCTTTCAAATAATAATTTCACAGGAGAAATCCCCATAGAAATTGGGTCTCTTTCAATGCTCCAAACTTTAAATCTATCAAGAAACAATTTTGTCGGCCAAATTCCAGCGGCAATTGGTGCCATGAAATCATTGGAAACTCTGGATCTGTCATTCAATAAGTTATCCGGAGTCATTCCTCAAAGCTTTTCTGCGCTGAATTCTCTGAACCACTTGAATCTGTCTTACAACAATCTATCGGGAGCGATTCCATCGGGGAATCAACTTCGGACGCTGGAGGATGCATCCATTTATATCGGAAATGTCCATCTCTGTGGACCTCCGGTGACCAAGAGTTGCTCCGACGATCCCAACGTCGATTCGACGGAGGAGGAGTACGAACAAGGATCTCATGTGCTGTCATTTTACTTTGGTACCGGGCTCGGATATTTGGTCGGCTTATGGAGTGTGTTCGTGATCATGCTGTTCAAGAAAGATTGGAGGCTCTTCTATTTTGCAACGGTGGACAAGATGTACGACAAAGCGTATGTGGCAATCAAGATAAGAATGCGAAATTGGCATGACGCAGCTGGTCGAATGTGATGCAAGTTTCTTTCGTGTTATAAGTGTGATCCACTTCATCTGTCAAAAAGGATCTCGTTTTGAAGATTATGAAATGTTAATCTCAAACTCTGTTTCTGTTCCCATGTAGGAGGCATCGAGAACAACTCGTCTGGTTTGGGAATCCTTCTTCTTCTATCATTGACCGCACAGATCTCTCTCGCATAAACAGGCACCATCGGAGACGACAAAACTGCACTGATTTAACATTGTTATCAGTTATCGCTACGAGTGGTTCCTTAGCCGAAGTCTGATATAAAGATCACCATTCTTTACAGATTCTTTTCATTGTCGTCGGTGATCACATGGTGTTCTTGACATTTCGCATCGTTGATCGTTGGGCGCTGTGATGAGCCATTGTTTTTAGGGTGTATGATCGCTGTCTGTTGTACGACGACGTCCTTGGCGATCCATTGCATGGTTCCTTTGGCATTTTGCAGTGACGATCTCACGGTTTGGATGTGGCTTCTCTCCTTTGCCATCACGAAATCAAGATTTACTCCACGTTTCGGAAATCCATCTTCCGAAGCACCAAGTCGCATCGACGATTCGTATCGAGGTTTACTCCACAGACTGCAGGCAGAGTGAGCAGCCCAACCTACCATTGCGGTGCTTGCGAGAAAGGTAGCCGCTACGGTAGGGATCTCACCCGAGTCGTAGAAAAGGGTTCCCATCGAGGCTGAGGCGATGGGTAAAGACAGAGAATGGGCTTATTTCGATGCCTTTATATAGTCTAAAATTACATATGAATTCACATCTCTTCCATCTAATTTTTAATTATCTTTTTTACGAATTATTGAAGCAGCAAAGTAATAGCCTGGAAGATTGTGTGCAATGAACGACAGGTCTAACAAGGCTTTGGAGCAGAGCCAGTGTGGAATCCAATATGAGGCCGTTAAATGGCCACGTACAGTATCTTAGTTCGCAAATATCTTTCAAGACCATCGGTCTTTCTACTTTGCGACATGATAGATAGCAGATAAGATTTTGAGGAAATCTCCTATAGGTGAGGGATATTTGAGTACAACGAAGCTTCTTCAATAATTTTTTTTGTCTTCTATTTTTTCTAAAATTGAGAAATTCTCCTAGTTATTTATTCTAGACCCTCTACTCTTACTTATAAATAAACATGACATTTAAAGACTAAACAAGAAGAAAAAAAATTATAGTTGAGGGATCAAAGTCACTCTCAACTCTTCTCTCTAACCTTGATATCGAGGAGATCAGGTTAATTCTTTTATATAATCTCTTATTTGAGAGATTGTCGTTCCTCAAATTAATGAGAACTCTTGCATGATGTTGATGTCGCTACTGATAAACTTGTAGAACAATCACAATTGATAGCTTTGAGAAGATCTAGAAGAAAAAGGAAATATACAATTACTGATGATTATGTAGTATATATACAAGAATTAGATTATGATATAGAAATAAAAAGAGACCCCTTTTTATTTTCACAAGCCATAAAAAATAACGACTATGAAAAATAGTATGATGCAAAGCAAGAAGAGTTAAAATCAATGGTCTAAAATAATGTTTAGGAATTTATTGAATTACTCAATAATTATAAAAGAGTTGGTTGTAAATGGATCTTTAAGATAAAACATGACTCAACGGGTAATATTAAATGATATAAAGTCAGACTTGTGGCTAAAGATTTTTTTCAGAAAAAAGACATCGACTACTATAATGAGACTTTTTCTCTAGTTTCTAAAAAGGACTCGTTGAGAATCGTAATGGCATTAGTAGCTTATTATGATCTTGAGTTACATCAGATGGATGTAAAAATAATATTTCTGAATAGGGATTTAGTTAAGAAAATCTATATGAAATAACCTAAATGATTCATCGAAAAGGAAAAAGAAAGTTGGGCTTATAAACTTAATAAATCTATTTATTGCCTTAAATAAACTTCTAGACAATAGTATATAAAGTTTCATAATACTATTACTTCCTTCGAATTTAATAAAAACACTGTTGATCAGTGTATATACTAGGAACGAGTTGGTACTAAGATTGGTTGGGGGGGGGGGGGGGTTGAATTAATGCAACAATAAAATTACGTCGGTTTGAAAATATTCGTTCGATTAAAATCGATTCTTCGGAAGATAACTTAAGAGTGTACGGAAGAGTATAGCATTAAGTAAGGATGTTTGAAGTAAGGTAAATTGCACAAAAGAAAAGCAAACCAGAATTTTATAGTGGTTTGGTCGTGTGACCTACATCCACTCTATCGATTCCTCTTCCGTCGAGGCCACCGGCATCCACTATCGATCTTCTTTCAATGGAGGAAGATTAACTACCTTTTTACACCCCTCTTCTCCATTTTACAGGTTTAGGAGACAACCTTTATAAGCACTCACTCCTCTCTTAAAATGAATTCTAGACTTACAGTAGAGGAGGAAATTTCTCAAAAGATTATAATAGCATTTTCTCACTTTTAAATTCTCTGTGCTTGTGTATGTTAACCAAGGATGAAAGAGGTATTTATAGGCCTCAAGTTGATTCAAACTTGGAGCCTAAAAAGATCTTATCCCGGGTTTCCTAGGTACGGGAGGTACCATAGCCTGTGCTGGGTGGTACCACTGCTTGACAGTCTCTCGGAGACTTTGTCTGGACGATACCACCACCCAGACTGGCGGTACCACCGCCTGACACAGTCTCTGACACAGTCTCAGAGACTGTGTCACGACGATGCTACCTCTTAGGTCATTGTTTGGGCCTTTTATTGGGCCCAACATAGTTCTTACATGGGCCCAACTAGCCCCTAATTGGGTTGGTCAAATTTTAATCTCAATTATATGCTAACTATGAATTCTAAGGCATACACTAAGCTAAATAAGCCTGATAAGTCAAGGTTTCTTCCAGCGAGCTTCTGACGATCTTCCGGCGAACTTTTGATGATCTCTCGGTAAAGTTCTAGCGAACTCCCGGCGAGCTCCTGGACTTCATGATGATCTTCTTGGGTAGTTTCGACGAGCTTCTTTGGCAAGCTCCTAGACTTCTCGGTTGGTTCCGGTAGGACGAACATTTAGACTTCCGACGAACTCTCGAACTCCCAACAAAATCGCATTCTTGACTCCGGGACTTCATTTTGCTTTATGTCTTGCTATCGTAGTTAATCCTGCACACATAAAAACACACTTTGATCTAGACAATTATTACTAAGCATGAATCATGTCGTTCGACATGTCATTAGTCTATTGATGCTTCATCCGATTCTTCGGTGCATCCTCCTCTCTTGCAGGGCCATTGCCCAATCGACCAGTTGACCTCCGCAACTCTGATATCCTTATCGTAATATTCGCTCTTCTTGGCTCGATGCCCGAAACCATGGCCCGAAGCCTTCTATCAATATGTCGACCGATCATTCGGCTCGACGTTCAATCTTCTGACATGTTCCATCAGCCCAACATGATTCTTCATACTTTAATTGTCTCTCCCTAATCGAAGCATCCTGCGTCACTCAAAACGTAGATCAAATCATAAACACATATTAATTGGTTTCATCATCAAAATATGAGAATCAACATATATTTTACTTGCCAGTAGTGATCTTGGTTTATTGCACGAAACCAAGATATTTCTCAATAAGAACTTTAAAATGGTTGATATGAATGAGACAGCATATATTATTGACATTGAGATATTCGAGAATAGATCTCAAGGATTATTAAGATTGACTCAGAAAGCATATATTAATCGTATCTTGAAGAGATTTAATATGAGCTAATGATATATCTATTACTAGAGGTAAAAAATTTAGTCAAAACCAATGCCCGAAAAATGACTTAGAAAAGAATCAAATAAAAAATATTTGTTATGGGTGTTCAATTGAAAGTCTATTATATTGTACAAGATCATATATTAGTTTTGTAGTTACAATGCTAAGAAGATACCAAAGCAACCCAGGAATTGAACATTGGAAAGCTGCAATGAAAGTAATGGATATCTATAGAGGACGAAAGATTATATGCTCACATATAGGAGATCAGATCAGCTTGAAGTAATAGAATATTCATATGCTGATTTTGTAAATTGCCTCGATAGTAGGAAGTTCACTTTAGGATTTGTATTCAGGTTAGCTGGTGGGGTAATTTCTAAGAAAAGTGTAAAGTAATCGCTTATTGTATCATCAACAATGAAAGTTGAATTTGTGGTATGCTTTGAGGGCACAAATCAAGTTTTATAGCTGTGAAATTTTATCTTAGGACTTGGTGTGGTTAACTCGATTACCAGGCCATTGAAGATATTTTGTGATAATACCACAGTAATTTTTTCCTATAAGAATGACAAGTACTATAGTGGTTCTAAGCATATCGAAATAAAGTACTTGATAGTTAGAGAAAAAATTGACAACCTGAGCACCACTATGATGATTTCTGATCTATTAATAAAAATTTTATAATATAAAATATTTAAAGAATATATTCTTAGAACGAGGCTTGTGAGCAAGTCATAAAAGATATGGTGATGCATGTTTAGATGGATGCTATTATTGATATTTTTCTTGCTTAATTAAAGTTATTTATTTTTGATATCATATTTATATTTATATTTATGTATATTATAGTTGAATGTAAAAACATAATTGTCTTGATAAGACAAATTATATGGTCATTATGAACTATATTAGGAAAGACTAACGATGTTGTGATATATAGAAAGGAGTATGACATTGATGAAATACAACCGTTATAACTCGCATTGATAGTTGAACTTAATATAGTATTATTATATATTAGACTTATTGGTTTATTTTAAAATTAATGGCCATGTATAAAATATTTTTCAAAATTCTTTGGAATCCAATTAGGTAAAATTATTTTTAAATAAGTTTTATTTTATTTATTTTGATTTAAATATCTTTTTTATATCTTATCAATTAATGGGTGAAGTGGGAGAATATTAAATTTTGTGGTCATTTATAATTGGATAAGATATATATAATATAACTAATTGGATTCTATTACAATATATTCGCGAGTATATTAGAATAGGATTCCTTAGGAGATATGAGGAACTATCTTAATTACTTATTCTAGACCGTCTGTTCTTACTTATAAATGGACATGACCTATAAGAACTAAACAAGAGGAATATAGATTATAGTTGATGGATTAAAGTCTCTCTTTCAACGCTTCTCCTTAACCATCAATCTAAATGATTATGTGAAATGACATCAAAAGGTACACATCATAAAATTAGATCTAATTATTTAATTTTAATCTTGACATAAAAAAATATTTCTATATTTAATATAACATATTATAAATTTTATACTTACATAAAGTTACGGTTAGGTTGACGATGAATTAAAGGTTGTGATGAGGTTAATATGTACAAGTATCTCTACTTCATGTTTTGAAGGTTATGTATGTGACGTACAATCTCAAGCTTTTTTTTTTTTTTTTTTTTCGTTCGTTCATTAGATGCTTGGAAATATTACAAATATTATACGACCAATCTTGGTTTTTCTATGATTGGCTGCAGTAATGGTATGTTGATTAGATGGTCGTATGATGATTTCAAGTAGGGATGGATCCAAGGAATGGTTTGGTCTCTCACATATAGATGATAAATGCTGGAACAAGCAAACGATTGAATGAAATCATACAATTATTTATTTTTCATATATTTTATAACTATTCATATATTTTATATGTTCAATATAAAATACAATTATATTATAATTTATTTTTGAAAAATTATTAATGAATGCGTAATTCGATCAGTCATTAGATCCAGTGACTCCAGATTTCACATGTATATTATACTAGATTTAATATTGTTTTTTCTTTTATCAATAACTATATAAACTTCTCCAGTAATCATTAACAAAAACAAGCACGCTTACGTACAAAAAAACTGACGGAGTCACCCACATCTCGAAGGTAGCTCAGTGCATGTCATCCGTCCATTTGGGTGTTAGCCAGGATGATCTCTCGGGAACAAAAGCATAGGGGAATCAACTTGGGATCCATCCATTTGCGTTGTAAATCTATATCTTTATTGGTGATTAGGTAATAAGAATTGCATAATCAAGTTAAATTTAAATAAGTACGAAATCATTAATTTTGAAGGGAATAAAAACAAGTGCAATTTTGTAGAAAACGAAAGAGATAAAAAGAAAAGAAAAATTGCAGCCATTTCTTTCGCTCCTGTGGGGACAAATCCCCACAAAATTCATCACAGAAATGGTGGGAAATCCTCATCATCTTCACCACTTGTGTGTCAAACGAATCAATTTGTTGCGTGCCTTTGGGTTCCCAACAAAGACTTCCACACGTGTGAAAGCGAAGCGTGCGTTCCGCTACAAACATCGTTGAGTCTCCCTCTTTCGGAAGGACGCTACATGTAAAGCGATGGGTTACCGTGTTATCTTGGGTGAGGAATCGTTTGCGGTGGGTCGGAGTCTTCATCCACGTTGTCTTCCGTGATGACGTTTGACATGTGGTGGCGTCATTCCGACCCCTGGAATATGGTATTCATCGCCTCCATACATTTTATCTTGGCTAAGAAGATGATGCGTTCCGATGTGCGGACATCAGAATCAAACCGTGTGGAATGAGGGAGGCATGAATTAGTTTCCACACTATCGCATTCGGGCCGAATGAGACGTTCTACGCAATCCAACAAGTCCGATTAAATGGCCGTATCTTTCAAGTTTAAAATCCAGTACCAATCTCTTTCGTTGTTGGGACCCAGGCGAGGTAGAAACCAAGTTTGAGTAAGCTACACGGTGCACGCACTGCAGGTCCAGCAGGAGTCGAATCCCACTGAAGTCAAGTCTTTTTATCTGCCTATCGCTACCAGCGCATCAATCTTCACGTTTCACAGGAGTCTATGATGGGTTGGGGATGGGAGGGCCATCACGCCCGCACACCACCCACTCTATATATACATGTCCTCCACCGCCTACCATCTCTCAGTACACTATGCACTCACCAAATAGCATCATGGCCTCTTGCACCAGAACCACACACCCTGTGCCTCGGCACTACTCTTTCGGGCTTTGGATTACGAGCATTCTTTTGTTCACGGCGGCAACAACGCCGACGACGAAGGGGTGCGTAGAGGGCGAGAGGGACGCCCTCCTCGACTTCAAAACCGGCATCGTCAAGGATCCTTCCAGCCGTTTGTCATCATGGCGAGGCCGAGTAGACTGCTGCAGATGGAGCGGGGTGGTCTGTGACGACACAACCGGCCATGTCGTGGAGCTTAACCTCAATCCAGACTATCTAAACAATGAGACGTCTATCGGAGGTGAGATCAGACCATCCTTGCTCCTGCTAACTCATTTGGAGCGTCTCAACCTCAGCCACAATGACTTGTCGACCGATGGCCTGCACTGGCTCTCGCGTCTCACTTCCTTGAGATACCTCGACATGAGCTTTGTGAACCTTTCCATGGCCTCCCACGATTGGCTTCAAGCAGTGAACATGTTGTCCTCACTAGAGGAGCTACATTTACATGACTGTGGCCTCACCGACATCCCCTCTTCTCTTTCCCATGTCAACCTCACAGCACTGGCCACTCTGGACATCAGTGACAACCTCTTCAACTCCACCATCCCCAAATGGCTATGGAAACTCCACAGACTCTCTTATCTTGATCTCAGTTTTTCTATGTTTCATGGTGCCATACCCGCTGGGATTGGAAATTTGGCCGATCTAAGAGAACTTCATCTTAGTGATAATTCACTTTCAGGTCCCGTACCCACTGAGATTGGAAATTTGAATAGTCTAGAACTTATCAATCTCACGAATAATTTACTCTCTGGATCGTTACCTACTGAGATCGGCAAGCTTTCCAACCTCAATATTCTTTCTCTCTCTAGTAATTCCCTAGAGGGCACCGTGTCTGAACTCCATTTCGCTCGCTTAACCAAACTAAGTGAGCTCGATCTATCTGAAAACTCCCTAGTCATCTCAGTAGACTATAATTGGGTTCCTCCTTTTCAACTCCGATCCATTCAACTGAAGTCTTGTAAGTTGGGGCCTGCATTTCCAAGATGGCTCCGTTCACAAAACTCCATTGAGGATTTGGGTATGTCGAACACAAGCATCGAGGACGTCTTGCCTGATTGGTTTTGGAATAATTCTGCTTCATCTATAAATCTCTCCCAAAATCAGATTAATGGTACTTTGCCAACTTCCTTGGAGGATATGACAAACCTGGCCATTCTGAAACTAAGTATGAATTTGCTTGAAGGCCCTATTCCTCGTTTGCCACCTTACTTGCGTTATTTGTATATGTATAATAATTGCTTTTCGGGATCGTTGTCATCAATCTCTCTCCCACTAGAATTGGAACTGTTGGATCTCTCACATAACCATATCAGTGGGAACATACCATCATTTATCTGCAACTTGACACAACTTCGTATCCTCGATCTATCGAGCAACCAAATATCAGGTGAAATCCCTTGGTGTTGGCAAGAGACAAACTTCCTTTTCTACATTAATCTAGCAGATAATAAGCTCTCGGGAGAAATTCCTAGCTCTATTGAAAAGTTGACTCAGCTTCGGTCTTTGCACTTAAACAATAATAGTCTACATGGGCATCTTCCGTTGTCATTGAAACATTGCAGTGGACTAGTTTTTCTTGATCTTGGCGATAATAAATTCTCAGGTAGCATACCTACGTGGATTGCACAAAACTTTCAAAAACTAGAGGTACTCCGGCTATGCTCAAATATGTTTTTTGGTAATATTCCTATAGAGCTTGGACAACTTCATCATCTACATATTATCGACCTTGCTAATAATAATTTATCAGGTCCAATTCCACGCTCCTTTGGTAATTTAAATGCAACAAAAACTTATAGGCAACGAAAATTGACTAGTCTAGACCAACATATAGTTTATAGACCATTGGCAGCCGATCGCCCTGCTTTGTCGCGTTATTCTTTGTCGCGTTATGCTTTGTCGTATTTTGATGGCACTTATGATGATAGCATCACTTTAACTATAAAGGGAAAAAGTATCATCTTTTCGATCATTGTTTACCTTGTCAATATTATAGACTTTTCAAATAATAATTTGACCGGAGAAATCCCATTAGAAATTGGGTCTCTTTCGGCACTCCAAACTTTAAATCTATCAAGAAATAATCTTATCGGTCAAATACCAGCGACAATTGGTGGCATGAAATTATTGGAAACTCTGGACCTGTCATTTAATAAGTTATCCGGAGGTATTCCTCAAAGCTTGTCAGACCTGTATTCTCTGAATCACTTGAATTTGTCTTACAACAATCTATCAGGAGTTATTCCTTCGGGAAATCAACTACAAACACTCAATGACTCATCCATTTATATTGGCAATGTATATCTATGTGGAGCTCCCCTCAACAAGAGTTGCTACGATCTTAAAAGTACCAATGTGATAAAAGAAGACAACAAAGACGGATCCTTTATGCCATCATATTATCTGAGTATCATACTCGGATATTTGGTTGGATTATGGAGCGTGTTTATCATCATGTTGTTCAAGAAAAATTGGAGGGTTTTCTATTTTCAGATGTTTGATAAAATGTATGATAAAGCTTATGTTGTCATCAAAATAAGAATTAATAGATTAACAAGTGATTGAGAGTGAGGACGCCATAAAAAGTCAATGTAATAGGAGTATCTTGTGTGTTGTATCCATAATAAGTTTGAATCTTGCAAGATGACATCGTGTTAGAGATCATGTAATGGTTACTTTTCAAACTCTCTCTCTCTCTTTTCTTTTTGGTTTCATCTTTGTAAATATTGTGTGTATTATGACGATGGAAACATAATTGTTGAATGTAATAATATTATTGTGAAGAATGCATTGAATTATTATAAAACAATATTTTTATAATATTATGTTATATATTTTGTATTTTTAATATATTACAGTATATTATATTATTTTTAAACTAATATTAAATCTCGATCCACCGATTCAATCATTAATCCGATGACCTGAGACTTGGCCAACACCTATGCTGAAGATAACGCCATAAGAATCCCACGGTATTATGCGCTTAATGTAAACAGTCATGCTTTCACGTCATGTGCTTATGGAAAAGGAAGACTGACCGAGTCAACGTTGGGGCATTTCCGTAGCAGTCTCACACGTCTCGTCCATCAAAAAGTAGGAGATGAAGAAAGGATGGAGAAGTCACTTCGAGTCCGTTCGCAGCAGCCGTGGAAGCTTCTTCGAAGGCACGCGGTGGGGGACTCGAACCGCTTGGCGACCGGAGTCAACTTTGACAAGGATCGGTGAGTCTATATGGCATTCCACGATTGGGAGGACCATTGTGGACTCTCGTCCTCCCCTGCAGGATTCCTTGCACACGCTATGCCCGTTCTTTAGAGTTAGGAAGAGACTCGACTGCTGAAGCCATTTTAGCCTTCGGAGCTTTTTTGACCTCAACTCCGTGTGCGTCCTTCTTGGCAGCTGCGCTTCCATGATCATTAGATTAGGAGTCCCAAGTTGGACGAAAGGACGAAAAAGATTAGCACTCACGTTATAATATGTATCCTTTGTCACTACTTCGATCACATGGGATGCCGGGTGGAGACGAAGGGACCTATCATTTCACAAGAGGATCCATTGGCAATCGCGGAGAGCAATGGTTCAACCTACCACATTCTATATATTATATTCATATATACATGTTCTCCACTGTGCCGCCTGCAACCAACTGGTCATTCGTTCACCGAAGAGCATGGGCGACACGAGAAGCCCATCCCATTCGTCGCTGAGCTGCTCTTGCCTAATGAGCGTTCTGTTCTTGACGCTTGTGACGACGACGAGGGGGTGCATGGAGGCGGAGAGGGACGCCCTCCTCGCCTTCAAAGCCGGCATCCTCGACCCATCCCGCCGCTTGTCCTCGTGGCGTCGCCCAGTGGACTGCTGCAGATGGAGCGGCGTGGTGTGCGACAACACCACGGGCCACGTCGTGCAGCTCAACCTCCAGAATGCGGAGGCTTACTACGACAATTCGACGGTGTTGGGGGGTGAGATCGGTCCATCTTTGCTTTCTCTAACTCATTTGCGCCGCTTGAATCTCACTCAGAACGACTTCGGCGGCGCCCGAATCCCCAAGTTCTTGGGTTCTTTTGGGAGACTCAGATATCTGGATCTCTCTTATTCCAATTTCGGCGGAGCCATTCCTCCCCAGCTGGGTAACCTGTCAACCCTCCGCTATCTGAGGCTGTCCTCGTACAACTTAAGGATCGACGCGGGGGACGACCTACAGTGGCTCTCGCGTCTATCTTCTCTAACATTCCTCCAAATGAACTTTGTGAACCTCAGCACGGCCTCTCCCGATTGGCTACGAGCCGTGAACCAGCTGCCCTCCCTGCAACAACTCTATCTGTCAGGCTGTGGTCTCACTGCCCTCCCCGACTCTCTTTCCCGCGTCAACCTCACGGCTCTCACCACCCTCGATCTCCGTGGCAACTTCTTCAACTCCACCTTTCCCAGCTGGCTTTTTGAACTCCGTAGCCTCTCCTATCTCGCGATCAGCAATTCTGAATTGTATGGCACCGTACCTGCCGGGTTTGGGAACTTGACTCGTCTCGCGCAGCTCGACCTTAGCGGCAACTCGCTTTCCGGTTCCATACCTGTCGATCTCTGGAGTTTGGCCAGTCTAACCACACTTGATCTCAGCCACAATTCATTTACGAGTCCCCTTCTACCTCAAATCGGGAACACGACAAGTCTGTCGCAGCTAAACCTCGTTCAGTGCTTCCTCGTTGGTTCCATCCCTGCCGAGATTGGGCGCTTGACCAGTCTTACGGAATTACGCTTAAGCGGCAATTCACTTTCTGGTCGAATCCCTGCCGAGATTGGGAATCTGTCCAGCGTAACGCAGCTCGACTTGGGTCATAATTCACTCTCCGGACTGATACCGGTTGAGATCGGCAAGCTTTCCGACCTTTCCACCCTTGATCTCTCCGATAACTCCCTGGAGGGCACCATGTCCGAACTCCATTTCGTGAACCTAACCGAGTTGGTCGCCCTGTACGCTTACGCCAACCCTTTGACCATCCGATTCGACCACGACTGGGTGCCCCCTTTTCAACTTCAATCCATCAAAGTTGATACCTGTGACTTGGGTCCCGCGTTTCCCAGGTGGCTCCGTTCTCAGGAATTCCTCACTGATATTGATCTGTCCAACACAAGCATCGAAGACACACTGCCTGATTGGTTTTGGAATTCTTCTTCTTCCACCATTATGGACATAAATCTGTCCCACAATAAGATCGGTGGAGTTTTGCCGGCATCCTTGGAGAGTATGGCCACCTTGATGCTCTTGAATTTGAGCTCCAATCTCTTTCGAGGTCGCATTCCTGTTTTGCCACCAAACCTACAAGCGCTGGACTTGTCCAGCAATTCTTTGTCGGGATCGCTACCCTCGACCATCTCATCACAGTTGGGCTACCTGTTCCTCTCCCACAACTATCTTCATGGAAGCATACCGTCGTCCTACGTCTGCGACCTGCAGCAACTTTATGCCCTTGATCTATCCAACAATCAAATATCAGGAGAAATCCCGCGTTGTCGGCCGGAGGGATCACAACTTTTGTTTGTCAATCTGGCGAACAACAAGCTACGAGGAAAGATTCCTGACTCCATCGGAAACTTGGGCAACCTTCAGTTCCTGCACTTAAACAACAACAGCCTCTTCGGACGTATTCCTTCGTCGCTGAAAAATTGCAGTCGGCTGGCTGTCATTGATCTCGGCAACAACAAATTCTCGGGAAGTATTCCAGCGTGGATCGGACAAAGTTTACGGAATCTGCAAGTACTCCTACTGCGCTCAAATATGTTTTCGGGCCATATTCCTCTGCAACTTGGACGATCTAGTAATCTTCAAATCATCGATCTCTCCAACAACAGACTATCGGGATCGGTACCGCACTCTTTCGGCAACTTCAGCGCGATGATCTCCGCGTCGAAGTCGATGGCTTCTACGGTTTCGAACATTATGAATTTTGTGTTATCCTCTTTCGTGGCAAGCGAGAGTATATCTCTGGTTACCAAGGGCGATGAGTTCAGCTTCTCCACCATTCTCCGATTTGTGAAGAGCATAGATCTTTCGAACAATGATCTGAGCGGAGTGATTCCTCCGGAAATCGGTTCTCTTTTTGCGCTTCAAACATTGAATTTGTCGAGAAATAGTTTTGAAGGCATGATTCCGAAAACAATGGGCGATATGAAGTCATTGGAAACTCTGGACCTATCATTCAATAAGTTATCCGGAGTCATTCCTGAAAGCTTTTCGGCGCTGAATTCTCTGAACCACTTGAATCTGTCTTACAACAATCTATCGGGAGCGATTCCATCGGGGAATCAACTTCAGACGCTGGAGGATGCATCCATTTATATCGGAAATGTCCATCTCTGTGGTCCTCCGGTGACCAAGAGTTGCTCCGACGATCCCAACGTCGATTCGACAGAAGAGGAGTACAAACAAGGATCTCATGTGCTGTCATTTTACTTTGGTACCGGGCTCGGATATTTGGTCGGCTTATGGAGTGTGTTCGTCGTCATGCTGTTCAAGAAAGATTGGAGGCTCTTCTATTTTGCAACGGTGGACAAGATGTACGACAAAGCGTATGTGGCAGTCAGGATAAGAATGCGAAATTGACATGACGCAGCAATCAAAGGAAGGCCGGTCGAATGTGATGCAAGTTTCTTTTTTGTTATAAGCCTGATTTACTCCACATTTCGGAAATCTATCTCTTTCGAGGCCATCAGTCATCATTGCTTTCTTCCAGATCGACATGAAAAAGGAGTGAAGGGAAGACTTCCCCGGGGAGGGTGGATTCATCTTACTAAACTGCACGACCGTTGGACTAATTCCACGCGCTTCCCTTCCAGCCTGATGGCGACGACGCTCGTTTTTGTTTGGACGGTTCCATGGAAATATAGTAGAATTAATCTCTGAATCCGTCAGATTGTGCTCTCACCATTATAATGTCCTCCTCCTCTGCTGTGGTGCCCGTGTTCTCCATGCTGCTGCAGCCTACATAGTCTTCGCTTCACGAAAGGTTTCGATAGTCATGCACTTGTTGTTCTGCATTCGTATCTGGCAAAAACAAACGTTTGATATAGAAGTTCAACTACTCTATGGGTCTTCCAGCATTATATGTAAAAGAAGTTGTTTTCCGACATTGATGCATTAACTATAAATTAGTCCTGTGCACACACACACACACACACACATACATATATATATATATATATATATATATATATATATATATATATATATATATATATATATATATATATAAGAAATTAAATTCAACCTCAATAATTTTTCAGGCCCAGGAAAAATCAAAGGTGATTTTTCTAAAAATATCTCTCTCTTTATTTTTATTTTTGCAATGATACCCTCATTTTTAGAATATTTATTTATTTTTAATATCCTAAATGTTCCTCAGTTATATGTGTCTCTTTTCATATGGGATGTGGCGTTCAAGGTTATCGTCACGTCCTCCTTTGGATGAGTATTATCGATTAATTTTGAGTTGTTTCGCTTTCACAAAGATTTAATCTTTGATAATAAATCTATTCTTGTTTTTGTCATGACATAATGATTGATAAACTGCATACGAATATAATTTAGGGATTGATTTGATGGACAAAGAAGAAAATGAGGCTGAAATGATGATGAGTCAAAGCAATAAATGTCGAAGGTGAGGGAGGAAAAAGAGATGATCATAATAAATAAAATAATAATAATGAAATGAAAGACTATAAATTTGGAGTAGGATGAGTAACGGAGAACGAAGAACATATTTGTAAGAGAGCTTTGAAAGTAGACAAAGTTGAAAATTATGATGAATGATAAGAGCGAAGACATAAATTATGATGAAAGAGAGAAAACTCAAAGGAGGAAATGATAACAATAACAAATGCCAAAAAGAAAGAAAAAAAAGATTTTAACAATCAAAAGAGACATTGAAGATGGGAAACATGTAGAAAGAAAGGTTTTTTGAGAAAAAAAATTCAAAATCAAATAAAATTTATTTGGAAATTTCAAGTCTATAATGTGGCCATTTATTTTTTAAGATCTATAATTTAGAAAATTAGTAAAATTAAATTTTATTTTTTTTTGACAAATTTCTGATAGGATGAAAGGGAAGCTCATCGAGGAAAATTGATTTCTGAAATTATTTATGTAATACAAATATATATAACTGCATCCATTTACATACATCCTATAGGTTTTTGAAATGTCCTTATCGATAAAACGTAATTAAGTAACATTTATTTCCATCCTTATTGAATTATTTGTGTTGGGCACCAAGAACTCATAAATAACATCGTTGATTCTTCTTATTTTCATTTTTATTTGTGTTTTATTTATTTATTTTTTTATGTTATATTTTTATTTATCATCTCGCGTCACTTATTAGGAGGTAAGCATGATAGATACCACCACGTTGCGAATGACACACTCATCGACAAACTAAAATCATTTAGGTTGGACTAATTCCAAGTGGCGATAGGATAATATCTCTTAGTCTTCGGATGGGACACCCCACATTTACTGGAGCATCACCGGTCCGCTACGCCGGTGAAGTTAAAGCTTCTCACGTCACATCGGCCATCTTCCACACCCAACGGGACTCTCTAATCCGAATATTTGGTCGGCTTATGGAGTGTGTTCGTGATCATGCTGTTCAAGAAAGATTGGAGGCTCTTCTATTTTGCAACGGTGGACAAAATGTACGACAAAGCGTATGTGGCAGTCAAGATAAGAATGCGAAATTGACATGACGCAGCAATCAAAGGAAGGCCGGTTGAATGTGATGCAAGTTTCTTCTGTGTTATAAGCCTGATTTACTCCACATTTCGGGAATCTATCTCTTTCGAGGCCATCAGTCATTGGTTTCTTCCAGATCGACATGAAAAAGGAGTGAAGGGAAGACTTCCCCGGGGAGGGTGGATTCATCTTGCTAAACTGCGCTACCGTTGGACTCTTTCCACGCGCTTTCCTTGGAGCCTGATGGCGACGGCACTCGTTTTCGTTTGGAAGGTTCCGT
>NW_027021303.1:34436-66136 GCF_036884655.1 Musa acuminata AAA Group | reverse complement strand
GCCTGTTGCAGCATCACCGGCACTCCCCGCACAGGGTGGGTGGTGATCCAAATGTACCGCGGCGGCAGCTCGTATGCCTCCGGTCGGCCTCCTTCCCCTCTGCGTTGTCTCGCTCCGCAGCCTCGTCCATGTTCTCTTCCACGTGCATAACGCGTGCGCATCGAATGCAGGTTCGAGGTCTGCGACCAGGAGGCATGTCGACTACGGGAGGACTTATGTTGTCCGGCCCAAGGGCAGACATCGGGCCACCATCGTCTGGCTTCACGGTTTAGGAGACAATGGCGCAAGGTACGAGCTGCTGCTCTTCTTTTGGCTGCATCTAATGCAAATTACAAGGCACTTTTTGGGAACGCAGCCATAGATAGGATTTATTCCCTTGTTGATATAAAATGATTACAATGGTTATATTCTGGTGCCTTCCCTGCACATATTCCTAGTATTGCTTTACCTAAGATGTCATCTCTGTATTCTCATTTATGGCGTAAAGGAAAGACAAGGAATGGAACAGGTGGCGAATGTCAATGCACTATTAACAGTCGGGAGGGAACAACTCTTTAGCCCCTGTCAAATCCATGCAAAATTCCCACACCATACAAATGCCCTTGTCATTCTCAACGAATAGTTTATTCGGTCGGGTTTTCATTGTTTATGGATCACATTCACGAATCAGAAATAACAAGTTAATCGCCTCAATTAATCATTGTGATTCTTTGAGATTGTGCTGCTTTCTGCTTCACGTTTTGATGGCTAATGTACATGGGAAGAACCATTCCGATTAGCATAGAAAACAACATCATGCAGTTCTCTACTGCTATATTTGGCAATTGTCTTGTTATTTCCTTTTTCATGGGGAGATGTGTTCTTGAGGAACATAGGTATCATTAAATTTAGTGTTTTCGGTTGATTATTGTGGAAGCTACAATGATGTGTGTAATTACATTGAAACTGTAGGCTGTCAATGCAGTTCTTACGCAAATAACAATTCCACTACCTGCATGAATTCACCTTCTACTACTTCTTCTTCTTCTTCTCTTTTGCAGCTGGTACCAGCTCCTGGAAACTCTTCCTCTGCCAAATGTAAGATGTGTAAACATGGTGTAATCACTCGTTAATCATTGGCATCCTTGTTCTTTGTGGTTCCTCTGGATTTCGATGCATTTATCCTCCCTGTCTACTGGTAACTTGGTAGTTCTGTGAGATGGTTTCGGTAGCTAATTTCAACACGAATGTGTGCCATTGCAGATTAAGTGGATATGCCCCACTGCTCCTACTCGACCTGTGGCTCTTTTCGGTGGATTTCCATGCACTGCATGTAACTCCCCATGATTTGCTTAGCATTACTCCATCTTGACCGATCTTATATGACCTCCTCTGTTGCGTTCCACGCAGGGTTCGACGTTGCGGACCCTTCACAGGATGGCCCTGATGATGCCGATGGATTGGAAGCTTCAGCAGCACACATCGCAAATCTTTTGTCGTCTGAGCCAGCTGACGGTATAGCTTTTGATGTTAGCGTCGTTGTAATGCTGGTTAAGTATACTCTGGGATTGATTCCTCCCTCCCTCCAATCGGTACAGTAAAACTTGGAATCGGTGGGTTCAGTATGGGTGCCGCGACTGCCTTGTATTCTGCTTCTTGCTTCGCACACGGAAGGTACGGAAATGGAGGCCGATATCCCATAAACCTCAGTGCAGTCGTTGGTCTCAGCGGCTGGCTTCCCTGTTCCAGGTCGGTTCCATCGCGAGTCAACGCAATCCTTGGATCTATTTCTTCTTTATTATTGCTGTGCGTGAATCGGAGGCATAAGAGTGCTTGGTCGTTCTTCATCCAGGAGCTTGAAGACCAAGGTGGAAAGCTCACAGGAAGCTGCAAGGCGAGCTGCCTCCTTGCCACTTTTGCTCTGTCATGGAACAGGTACCGTACGTAGCATTTACCTCGTCGAGATTGTTGGATTTTAGATTTGATCCAAGGAGCGTTGAGCTTCTCTGTTTTGTTCTTGCGCTGGTTATGGCAGGGGACGGAGTGGTTCCCTATAAACAGGGAGAAAGGTCTGCGGAGACGTTGAGGATGTCGGGGTTTCGAAATCTCACGTTTAAGGCCTACAATGGGTATGTTTCTGCCGCAGTTTCTCGACCTTAGGCCAACTATCATGCTTTGCTTTGCTTAGCTTAGCTTAGCGAGCGATTCGGAACAATGCAGACTCGAACACTATACGATTCCGGAGGAAATGGATGCCGTCAGCAAGTGGCTCACCGCGAGGCTGCGGCTCGATGGGTCTCGCGCTTGACGCCGGGACGTGCCGTGTGCGTCCTGCGATCGCATCGAGGCGCGGCTATAGAAAGTACACCTAACTCACCCAGTATGCGTATGTGCTCAGGTGCTCGTCGCGGCGATATGTGCCGTGAGAGTCGAGTATGTATTGTGATAGCCTTGTCTCCCTTTGGCCTCGGAGTGGCTTATCAACTTGTTTGGTGTATATTATCTTCCTTTCTACGAATGAATGAATGAATGAATGAACAGAGTCTAATTACTTTTGTGGTAATCGTTTTCAGTGTACGGTAGAGGGCGGATTCGTCGTACACCTCTTTTTTTGTGTGCTACGTGGGCAGCATCTGATCAGATCAGCTGCCAGCTAATAAATCCTTTGATATAAATATTAGCAAGGGAATGTGTCTATGTAGGATGGGGAGGTGGTTGATGTCATGCAATTCTATTTCTATGTGGAAGCTTGAAGAAGAATACTCGAGAGATACCATTCCAACAAGTGGCCTTTCCGAGAAATATATCTAACTCTCGGGCATGTTAAGTTCAAAAACAAGTCTGCACTAGAAAGGCCAGCAAAATGTCTATTTGTTGCTTCGTTCTATGGTTGAGTAACCACACATTGAGGTGCATCTACCTACATGCATAACTTGTTTCCACAAGAGAACAGTGCGTGTATGTGTGCATGTTAGTAACGAAAAGTAATCTGGGTTACTTTGTACGCTATGGTACTTACTCATAGCATTCCTGCACGTCCTCGTTAAGAGTATAAATACGATGTTAGAGTATAAATATGACATAACCATAAAAGAAGAGAATTCATACAGGTAGATCGGTACCTACTTCATAGGAAATAAGCCATCTTGCTCAACGACGTACAAGTCGACGTCGAATATCACGGAGTCATTCCGTAAGACTTGGAATGGCACCACCCGATGTCAACCCATACGAGTCGATCGGTGTTCATCCGTAGGGTACAAATTATCCTTCCGATGAGTTGACAGCTATTAAAGGACTACGTATAATCGACCATCTCTTCGCATGTATTAAAGCTAACTCTCCGACCAACGGAGGGGACTTCAAACACTCACTCTCTTTTATTCCACTCAACTCTAACTTAAGTTTTGGAGGAGTCGAATTGAAAAATCTCCCTCCTGATCCCAACAACGAAGAAGCAGGCGATGAGGCCCATGAATCAACCTGACTCGACGCTCACTTCTGCCACCCAAGTCTTCACATGGGCAACCTTACACATCCGGGATAAGATCGAGACGCACTGACTCCTCAGTTACGAATGTAAAGATTCATAAACACGAGTGTCTTCCATTAATGGCTGAGTCAAGGTAGATTTTGTTACTCAAAGATTGTTGTGTCAAAATATTGATACCGTTACACAACTGAGATCTTTCTTTGTGGTGGTAGATTAGATCTAAAATCAATAATGGACCAACTGATACAACCTATTTTCTTACCAATCTGCCTTACATATTCCACGAAGAAGCAATATGTGATGCAAAATGGAAGCTATGAGATTTCATTTGTTTTTCTTGCCCTCTCCTTTGGTTTAACAGAATGATCAGGTGATGAATTTTATCTTCATTTTAGATGTCATGCAGATGTTCTTGAACCACCCCAGGAAGATATGTAGAGAACTTTCTCAACATACGTCGGTTCTCCAATCATCTTTGTGTAAGATTTTATGAGGCACTGGACATGGTTGTCTTATTACTACCTGGTTTTAGGTTTTCCACCTCGCATGGAAAAATTGGAACCCAGAGAACTTGCCATCCTTGCTTTTTGTAGAAGCCACTTTAGCTCCTTTCCTCCTCTCGATGGTTTTCATCTACTAAGCACAAAAGCTCAAAGAAACTCGGTTTCTTCTTACAAAACTTCAACCAACATTCTCTCTACCTTTCAGTATTCTTTGACATACTGCCCCTTAAACCTTTTTCTATTTGAGATCTTAATGTTTACTCTTACAGGATTCTATATTGGTTGGTAGAATAAATGGATATCGGAAAGAGATTCTGGCTTGTTTAATGAACAGGTAACAATGAAAGCAAAGGAAAACGAAACCTTTTCATCCCTTGCATACAAACAGTCCAATAATCTCAGCTGGCTCCGGTGTCGATTTGCTATCTAATCTCTCATCATTCAGCGAGTCTAAGCTTGAAAGCTTTTCCTCCATTGTATGCTCGTCCGTGTTAGATTCTTCTGTACCCTGTTTGTGCATTATGTCTGCAAGTAGATTGTCGATTAGACGCCTACTACGAACACAGATTTACCAGCTTTTGAGAGAGAGAAAGAATGATTTTGCTTTCTGAATTAACAGATTAAAAGAACAGAAATCGATCGTGTGCATGGCTTTCACAAAAGAACCTCCATCTGTATTCAACTCATTTCAATCAAGATGACTTCGGGGGTCGGAGATAGGGCAGAAGGAAACAGTGACCGAGCTATAGTGGTATTACTGCCGCCAAGGGAAGCAGCTACGTCGGTGGCGGCGAGAACGACTGACCAAAGCGGTGACTCCGGCGGCGAGACGATGGTAGTTTCCGAGCGACGGGTTTGGTATTGGGGCGTCGGGGCATGGTTACTGATTTGGACTCGATCGGATCGGGCGCCGTGTTTGTGTGTGTGTATATATATATATATATATCACTGTGGAAAGTAAGTAAGCTGACATAATGCATGCCAATTAAGAAACAATCAAACCAAATTAATACACATAAACAGTGCATCTGTTCATCTCTTTCTGACTGCATTGTTGTAGTTTGACAAACAAAAATCACATTTATGTTTACAAGTGCATAATTTAATAGCATATTTTGCAGTTACAATCTGAAGCAATATCTTATGTTTATTGTGCTAACAGGCCATATCATAAACTGGCATTCTATATGCACAATGCACTTCCGAAGACACTTGTATCATCTGCACTTACTGTTTGTCTTCTTCGGTTGATGTAGCCCAGAGTACAGTGGCTCTGACCAAAGCATCCATGGGGTCAACACATTTCCCCAGCAGTGGGTCGTCCGCGGGTAAGAGTCCATGCATGTAATCAGAGACAAGAATAATGCTACTGACAGCCCTCACCAGAAGAACTTGAATCGATATCCTCAACAGATTTCTTGCACCTTCCATGTCTTCCCTGTCGAATGCCTCCCTTGCAGGGATGACAATGTGCTCCATGGTTGCTTTGTCGGGTAGCAGCACCTCGAAACCCTGCACGAGGTCATGTTAAAGATAACAGTGTGGTAGCCTCAAGAACACCGAAGAGAAGGAGAATGTAACTGCTCATGTCATCTGCGTATGCCATCGGACACAGAAGCATCATTTCTGGTTTGTACATCTCTTCATCTTTCGATGGCAATCGTGTAGCGATGGCTTACCTGGTTTTCAAGTTTTTGCTGATACAGCCGAGCCACGATTAATGCGTCCATGGCCAGAATTCCTATGCGAGCGTTGCTTCCCATTTCAACCGGCTTCAGGTTTGCTGCTTTCAGTTCCTTGGCGACACAGTCACCGGCGTCGAGGAGTGGCACAGAGCACCCCTCGGCGATCTCATCGCGCCAAGCGTGCGCGACGTGGCACGGCATAGCGATGCAACGAGCTCCAGCCCTCTCCAGGAAGACCCTCTCCCGACGGAGATTCTCCACGACAATAGAACCAGCAGATTGCGTGCAGCAGTCCCAACCGCTCTGATGCAGAGCGAGCTCTCGGTTCAGCACAGGGTCATTGCAAACGACAAAAGGGGGAGTCTCCTGCCCATCCGAGGAGCTCCATTGGACGAGCTTCTCCAAGAACCTGAGGGTGGAAGCAGCTGAAACCCCACCCAGGACACCCACAGTGTTAGACAAGTCCAGGAAAGGACCGTTGTACCCATTCCCCGAAGGAGACGAAACCGGCTCAGGCTTCCCAGAGGTGGACGATGTAGAAGCTGGTTTCGGAGCAAGAGAAGAGGTAGAAGATGGCCGAGATCTAAAATGGATCCGGTGCTTGTTCAGCTCCTCCACGACGTGGATAGGAAAGTTCACAGCGCTGTATGACAATGCCACGCTCCCATCAAACATCCTGAGCCTTCCGAATCTACGTTCCTGTCGCAGCAAATCTCACGATCTAGCGCTTAAAGCTTGGATCCACCAGGAAACATTATTGCTCTGCTTCGATTACCGACAGCAGTTACCTCGAATCCCTCCCATTCCAAGATTCTCAAGTACCTAAACAGAAATCTTCGGTAAAGATGCAACTCCTGAAAGAAAATGAAGCTCGATTTATAGGAAAATAACCTGTAAGAGCTCGATGTTTGGGGGGGGGAAGGAGAACGGGCGAGTCGACAGGGTGACATCACGAAGAAGCATCTCGGATCGTTCGAAGATACTCGATGAGCTCAATCATGCAATGTCTTTTCCACCAGCACAAAAATCCAAGAAAGAAAAAGAGTAGACTAGCGAAGAATCCACGACACCGTACCTTACACGCCTTTCATGAGCTGTCCGTCTTCCATCAATCTGACATTGGATTCTCGGTGAGATGAAAACAAAGCAAAAAACAGCGATGATCATTGACTTTTGCTCATCTCAGACTACACCTAATTGGGCTCTCTCGACTCTACTCGACTGCAGTGAGTTTATTCACTTCTCTATTTTACCGAAGGAAGAAGAAGCATTGGAATTTGGATACATCTGAAGAGGATTTTGTCCATTTCTGTGGCTGCTTCACCGGTCGGTACGGAAGTTTATGGTCCAAGAGGGTCATCATACTTGCACCCATCTCCTGCAGCAACCTGCAGCTTGGCGCGTGCAAGTTTCTCGACTTGTTCGTCCTCGAGATTTCCGCAGGCTCAGCATGCTGAGGGCACCTCCATTTTTCCTTCCAGTGGTGAGGCATAAGATACGGACTGCAGTGACCCCATCCATCGCTCTCCTGTGAGATGAAAGGATGGACTTCACATCCTCCGGATTAAATATGATGAAGCTGCGTTATCCTAAGCTCAACGGACCGGAGGACGCCAATTGGTGATATTTGCGCCGTCGGCGGACTTGTGCGGGGCCCAACGTGTGTCGGCTGCGTAATTAACGTGCGTGATGGGCCGGATCTTGGCCGGTCTGCCAAAAGCCCAACTTCGAGGGATACTGCGACGGGACCCATCGCATCGGGGGACGGCGCCAGTAGAAAGTAAGATGGAACGGGAGGTTACTGCATGGCGAACATGATCGAGCAATATAATACGCAGCAGCAGGTGGTAGGCAAAGGCGCCGCCCATGCACCAAAGAGGACGGTCCACGAATGGCATCGCCTTTATGATCTCAACCACTCTCTCGCTTCCGTCGCCGCCGACAGTCCACCACGATTGACTCGACTCCGTGTTTCACGTTGGCGTGCAGCAAACATTTCTTGCACGTCCCAAACTCACACCTGAACAGATCCCATCTCTGCGTGCAGTCACAAGGCAGGTGGGCGTGGGTGGTGGTCGATGAGGGGATTGGTAAGGCCTTGTTCTGCTCCGAACGCGGTACCCACACTTGCTCGAAAGGAAGCCGCCGCGGGCCACGGCGGAAGAAGTTCTTCTTACGTTACGGAGAATCGACCTACGCGCCTTGACAAGTCATCGCTTTCGGCGTCCAGCATTATAAATAAGACCAGAATGGTCGAGTCGAATCCATCATCATCGAGCTTCCGGTTTCCATCTCGAGCGACAGGCAGCAGACGTCTGCATCTCCAGGGCCGACGTCCAAGCCACCGAAAGCTTCGAGGAGGAAGAGATCGGTCTCCAAATTGTCGGGAAGCTTCGGACCATGGGAGGCAACTCGAAGGCCACCTCTGTTGTCGTCGATGCCAGAATAGCATCGGCACCTGAAGATCGCAAACCCACGTCCAGCAAAGGCAGCAGCAGCAGAAACAAACCCTCCGCCGCTGCCTTGTTCCCTGGAAGAGGAGACGCCGGACGACAGCCGCGTGTGGCTGAGCTCAAGGCGAGGAGAGCAAAGCGCTTAGCAGCGGAGGAGGAGGAGGAGGAGGACATCAACGAGGTAGCCGATGCCTTCATCAGGCGATTCAGGGAGGACCTCCACCTGCAGCGCCTGCAGTCCATCGAGAACTACAACCAGATGCTCGCTAGGGGGCTGTGACCGTCCTTGCTGACTGCAGTGTGCTCTGTGCACCGATGAATCAACTGCATGCAGCACAAATTTGTCTGTTCTCTTTCCTTTTCGTGTGCTTTCAGTTTGATCCTTTGTAAGTTCATTGTGCGTCGGGTGTCGGAGCATGTGCTTTTAGCTTAGCCTGCGTTAAGTTCATATATGATCAAGACAACCTTTCGTTTCTAGTGACAGAAAATTGTATTTGATCTATAGAGATGTCCAACATAAGGTGATCTCCGGAGAAACAAACATATGTGGCATGAAGTGCTCATTAAGAGTAGAAGATCACGTTACACAATTTACTCGATCAAAATCAGAAAGTAGGTTTGTGTCCGCAAGATGTGTTAATAGTCTAATATGTTCAATCGCAATATGGACACAATAACAACCAAGCAAGCAGAGAAGCCTGGCTAATTATATATTATCCTCTGTATTTAACTATCTTCAATGTTTTAATCTTTATACTTTGAAAAATTATATTGGTGTTTCTATAGTTATGAAAATAAAATATCTAGTTTCATTTACTCGAAACGATGTTAGTTTTAATGATGAAAATAAATGACAAAAAGATAATTTTAATATTCGATGACAAACGACGTTGGTGGTGGTGAATGATGACATCGTTTGTATCGACGTTGACATAGTTATATGTCCACCTTCGACGATGATAAGGTCCGCTCTCACCATGACGCCACCCGCCTCCACGAGGAGTGTGTCGCCAATCTCATCGTCACCCGTCCCGCACTGCTCTGCATCTGCGACGACACTAACGTAGTTGTTGAGCGACAACTATGTCGACATCGACATAGATGGCGGTAGCCATTGCAACGTCTACAGCGAAGATGGTGGTCGCCTCGTCACTGATCCGTTGGGCAAATCCCAGCCTCGAACCGAAGCTGGGGTCAACGAAGCTCCTACCGCATCAGTTTCGACACTACCTCTCGCCGAGCGACCCTTTCGCTGCTTTGCATCTACGTCAGCATCGATCCAATTGCTAAGCGACAAAAGGGTCGCTCGGCATCTACTTTAGCGTAGACTTAGATGTAGAGCGATGTCATTTGACATTTGCGTCAACGCTACTTGACATTTGCATCGATGCTAATAGGTGGAGGGACTCAAGAACGATAGGGTGGAGGCCGCGATAGGTGGCAAATGCAAAGGCGAGGTTGCCACTCACGACATCAATGGTGAGGATGAGACGACGATGGCCGCAACAAATGAGGCAAAAGCACCAATGAAGGCATAGGTTTTATTCACCTCTACCATCGTCCTCCTCTTCATGACCATTGTCGCCTCGTCTTCACCATCGACGACATGTGTGACACTCTCGCCTCCACATCTGCCACCTGTTGCGACCTCCACCCTATCATCTTCGAGTCCATATGCCGATATCAACACAAATGCCAAGACACACCGCTTTGCATATATGTCAACACGGATACAAATGCAGAGCGACGAAAGAATCACTCGACAAGAGGTGGTGCTTGAATTGACGCAACAACAAAGGGAACGACAAACGCTCCAACGACCCCAACTTCGAATCAAGACTAAGATTCACCCAACAAGTCAACGACGAGACTATCACCATCTTCATCGTAGATGCCACGATAACCACCATCTACATCAACATTGACGTAATTACCAATCGATAACTACATCAACATAGATATAAATATATAACCACACGAGACGAGCAACGATAAGATTGATAACATACTCCTAGTAAAGACAAGTGACGTCACGATGAGCAAATATTATTATCGTCAAAGATGACCAAACAATTACATCAATATTAACACCAACAACGTCATCAAACAAAATCACCAACGACGTCTATCCAAACGTTAAAATTATCCTTTTATCATTTATTTTTATATTTTTATCAATAAAATAAATACTAATAAACATAAATAAACATAAATATTTTTCTTTCGTAACTATATAAATATCAATTCGATTTTTTTAAATATAAATATCAAATATCAAAACATTAAAGATATCTAACTACATAATCTATTAATTAAACCGAAAAACGAAGTACAACCTACATCGCTCTCCAGCGGAATTAGCACAAGCACAAGGACGAAGTTTGTGGAAATATAGACGAGGATTAAGTACTCTACCACCCCCACCCGGCTACAACTCAATCTGAAAATCAATGGATAAAAATTTTGAATTCAGACAAAACATGCATGAAAGATAGCTGGCTGGTGATGCAAAAATTGTCCTCATTAAAAAACCTGATGCCACAAGTTTAAAAGAACACAAGTACTCATCTGAAAAGCACATTGTCCAGCTAGCTGAAACACAAGCAAATAGTTGCATCAAAAAGATAATTTCAAAGGTTCATACTAAACTATATTTTACTTCTCCAATAAGCTTTTGGGCCCATCAGCCTATTGACCGCTGGTAACCTGAACATGGTCAGGTCCTAAGCCACCATAGTTTCAGCAGCAGATCCGGAGACACTGCAAAAGCAGTCAGACAGCAATTAAAACCAGAACATTTAAAGTTAGAAAATGATTACAAAAAGGAGTCTTCCTCTAAAAGATCCAGAAGAATAATATATCCAGAAAAAAGCATCAACCAACCCACTGTGCAAATGCAGCGAGACAGCCATTAAAACCAGAACATTTGAAGTTAGAAATGATTCCAAAACGGAGTTTTCTTCTAAAAGATCTAGAAGAATAATATATCCAGAAAAGGCATCAAGTGAACATCAATATAAAGTTTAATGATCAGACATTATTGAGAACTATGATTAAAATAAAAAATATAAGTACACAAGAACAATATTCCAAAACTTTGTCAAATATTGACAAAGACTGAATATTTACTAGATGGTGTGTGTTTCCAAGTCATACTCCGTTCATATGGACCCGCGACCATTTGTATGGACGGCAATGCAAATGGACTGACTGGCCTCAACTGTCAACTATAATTAAAAAAATAATTTGTACCAAGCTGCATGATCCATGTTTCTCAAGTGGCAGCAGAAATCTAAACAATGTGTTGGCAGGTGCCCATATTTTTCAATCCCCAAGCTTGGATTTGCAAAGATATGCAGATTAAAATACATTAAAAAAATTGATTGATCAACTTAATAGAATGTGAGGACAATCTTCAGATAGAAAGATGAACAGGATGCACCAATTAACAGCTAACATCACCAACCCACATTGAAGATGAATGTTGACCGAGTGAGGCTAACAAGTCAGATATCATCATTTTCTTGGCATATGAGATACGAATTAACTGATTCTGCCCAACCAGAGCCAGCAGGAAAAAAATAAGAAAACTAAAAAAAGACATAGATTCTTAAGAATCAACTTACCAATACATTCACCAATAACTAGGTAAAAGTTATCCTACATATATCCCCTCACTCCCTTCCCCATTATCATTGGTACATTGACAAGAAGATTTGTCAAAGGTGAAAAATGGGATCAGTACCAATCGAGCGTGGCGTATGGAAAGCCACATCCGGTGACATATCAGTAACCGGATATAGTTTCATTACTCATCCTTCATCTCATCCTCCTTGCACCTCTTTTCTTATTATCCCTCTTGAATCCCTGCCCCTTGTTTTCTTCTTGTACCTTTTTCTACTCATCCTTCTACTGGGTGTTGACATGGGGTTGTGTGGATAATTGTCCATAACCAACAAGTCCAAGTTTCTTGATTTAATTAAAGTCAGGATAGTACATGAAAATCATACTAGTCATTGCACACATGAAGCACACAAGGAGAAATATTGTATTAAATATTGAAAACAGTAAAATGACAGTATGTCTATAAATCAAACACCATCAGCCTAAAATAAATTTCTATTAGAAGCATCAACTCAATCCTAAATTACATAAGTATAATATGTAGCTAAGAATATCTTAAAACAAAAAAGTTACAAATACATTGGGTCAAGAACAAACACTGTGAAGAGCACATCACAGGAAAAGCAACCTACTACAATTATATTCTGAAAATAACATGAAAACCTACAATCTCATGTCATTTTATGTTCCAAATAACCGAACAAATGAAGACTAATATGACAGCCATTTGCTTGTCGTATGCTAGGGTTAGCAGTACCCAGAGTCCACGTACCATTAAAATAAAAAAAGGATCCGAGAACATCAAAATTTTGACATTCAATTACTAGGCAGGTTTAATGGTTATACTGACTGATAAAACTTTAATGCATGCAATCCCCTATTGTCAAAATGCATGATAAAATTCTTATGCCTTCTTTCGCTGAAAAGAATTTCTATGCCTAATCTCTACGTATCATTCTTTCCACAAAAAAATGTTAAAAAAATGTTACTTACCTATCAAGCTAAAGATTGAAGCAGACAGGGCTTTCAGAATTTGTCAATCTGTCAGTACACTACCTAACAAACAATAAGAGCTGATGCAAAAAGAGACTAAATAACAACAATTCATATGTCTCGATGACCCATTCAAAATATTTAACACCTCACCAAGGGATCTAATGGCAACTACTAAATAATTTCATCATCCACTTATGGACAAAAGACACGGATTTGACAATAAAATATAAAAAAAGACAATTGTTTAAACATGCTAAAAGGTTTCCAATGATCAATGCCTAAAAGATCCATTAAAAATGAGAGTAACCACACATCAAATATCATGATTTGATTTTAAAAAACCCAATGACTTAACTTCCAGCATTAAAGTTGATAAAATATTAATAAATAACCTATCCAACTTTGTCCAATTCCAGTATTACAAAATTCAGAAATCCTAATCGATAAAGAAAGAATCATTTCATGCATTGAGAGTGCTACTTGTTCCGCTTGTGCGGTGACCTAAGGACCACAACTTCAAAGAGATATTCGGCACCTTACATTTGGGTACAGATATAAAGATCGAAATCAAGTGTAAAACGTTAAACTTAATTCCATTCAATGGAATACTGAAGTTTAGCTAATAAGAAAGGAAGCAAACAATAAGGGTAGTAAAGTAACTCACTATTTATAGGTTGCAGGAACCTGCTTGGTCCTCTTGTAGTATCGGGTCAGGCGGTGGATCCTGCTCTCCACAAGGATCAGCCTGAACTTGGAATCCTTGTCCTTCTTGTTTCTCTCCAAGTGCTTCCTGATTGCCACAGCCTTCTTAATCAGAAAATACAGATCTTCCGGAATCCCCGGTTGAAGACCTTCATCAACCACATACCAAAAATCAAAAGTGATAAAAGACAAACGATTCATGACAGCACCAAACACAGAATATGAATAAGAAAAATAAATTAAAAAAGCATCACGGCTTAGGAAACTAATAACAGTACCGTGGGCCTTGAGGATCCGGAGGATCTTGTTCCCGGTGACACTCTTGACCTGGGCGATGCCATGAGAGTCACGAAGAATAACACCAATCTGCGACGGAGTCAGCCCCTTCTTGGAAAACTTGCAGATGCTTTCCTCCACCTAAGAGAGATCAAGCACATCAACACGCTTCAACATAAGACACTCCGATAGAAGGAAAGAACAAGGAGGAGATGGCTCACTTCTGCAGCAGAGATCTTGAGCCAACTCGGCGGAGTCCTCTTGTACGGCAGCGCCGACGAGGATATACCCTTTCTGCAGTCCACATCACGGAGATTGACGATCCCAGCACACAAAAAAAGAAATCGAAAAACATCAACCAGGGCGAGATGCGGCATGGAGAATGGGGATTACCCGCGACTGTGCATACGACCCATGGCTGCGACGGCGGCGGAGAAGCTTGGGTGGAAGCGACGCGCAGAACAAACCCTAAGCCGGCCGAGAGAATGCGTGGTTAGGTCTTCTTAGCGATGCTTATATACAGGTGGCGGTGGGTCTCATTTTGCCGAAAATGCCCTCGAGACCGCCTATCAGCCGTTCCATCCGCTCTGACGGATGTGATTGAACTTGATGATCTCGATCGATGAACGATATGGATCGAGATGACGTGAAACCATTAGATTGGAGGCTCCCAAGTGCAGTCTTCGCCGATGAATCGAACGGGCTACAAGAATCGGACCAAATAGTGGACTAGTAATTGGTCCGGAGCGGCCGGTCCAAGTTGTGTCCAAATTAAAAGCAGAATGAACCGATTGGTTCAGCCAATTTTTGAATAATCTGTATAAATCGGATGGATTATATACAACTAATAGGCTTTATACTGTAACGAAAAATTACTCAAATATGTTTAATTTAATTTTTTTTATAATTTACTTAAGATGATATTGACTTCAAAAAAAAAAAGGATTGATTGTGTTGTTTTTTGGTTATAACTATAATGGAAAAATAAGTAGCCTATTAGGAGATTGAAATCGTCATTGTATTTTTTTTTATGGCTCAAAGTTTTCAATAACTTATCTTTTCTTATTTCTTGGTTTTATTATTATTTTTATATTTTCGTTCATTCATAATCATTTTTGTCTAATTATGATTCTTTTAAAAATTATCCTCGTTGAGAGCATTGCACATATGTAAATATATATAATCGATGGCTTAAATTTGAAAGTATACACCATATACATATTATCCCATTGGCATACTACTTAAATTTATAAGTAATAATTTTGAAACACCAAACATACAATAAAAAATTCTTTTTTATTTTCGCTGAAATTTGAATTCTTGCTTGATTTCTTAAATACAATTTTAAAAATTATAAGCTTCAGATTCTGGGATAAATTTCGAGATCATACGATGGAAAAAAATTACATATTATGATGAAATAAAAAACTTTTTGGAAACCAAGTTTGCTAAAGAAAAAGCTTTTACTATAGCTAAATTTTTTTTTTCCTTCCAAATATTTTTTTTATATAGAAGTATGCTTTTAATTTCAGTGATAGTCATTCAAAATGATTATTAATTTTTATCGTGAAAGAAATATAATTTTTTATTATGTTTATTTGTTGTGGAGTAAAACTGTAACGCGAATAATAATTATGATTGACTTTTATGAATATGATAAGTGTATTATATTAATTTTAACTTAAATATTTTGAACAGTAGTATGGATCAGATCAAACGAAGTTGATAGGTCAATTAATCCATAAAACGCGGGTCATGACAAAAATATTTGACAGAAAAAATATATTTCATCGCTATTTATTAGGATTGGGTGAGGAACAGTCATCCTCATATATTATCAAAAATATATAAATTATAGAAGTTCGAGCATTTATGTGTAATTTAAATATATTTACTTGTTAGGTTGATCTTCATCGTTTTGATCGTTAGCATGATTGCAATTTTAGCTACTGTTTAAACTCATCAAAAGATGAGCCACTAGGGATCTAAATATTTAGAGACATAGGTATGTTATTAAGGTTTGAAAGAATACTTCATAACATTTTTATTTACTTTATCTAAAGTCATTAAGATTATTCTACCCATCCAAAAATAAGCTCGATAATAATAATAATACTAATTATTATTATTATTATCATTTTTATTACTCTATTGTCCACAAAATATTTTGTGGACAATATTACGCTAATTATCTGATTTATTTGGAATAAAAAACTTAAATCGCACAAATGTTTATGATCCTTCATCCCGCGATGCTTCCTGTTAGCACAACCAGTTCGTCTCATATGATCGGAATCGCGCAAGACGCTCTGATGCAGGTGATTGGCTGACTCGAAGAGGATTCACCGTCGCATGCAGCGGAGTTTCATCGACTTGAGCACGGATACACGAACGCTGTGTACTTCTCTCGCCGAGAACTCACTGTCCCAATAAACAAAAGGAAGAGCAGCTCGGATCGGTCGATGCCTGAGACCATATGATACAGACATCTTCGACGGAAAAGCGACATCATACAATTGATAAATGCTGGTGGTGTATCTTATGTTCTGCCTTCGTCCAATGGACGTCCGACAAGCCGGCACACACACTTTTATCTACGTCCATGGACGCCCCATCTCCCGCGCTTTGAGTTCCACGGCGAAGGTGAGAGCCACCTTCCTTCTTGTCGGTCGCATGGCCGTCTTATGCACCAACACTGGGCCATGCGGTGTGGGAGGACAGTTGGCCGTGACGGTGGTGCAGTTGATGCCTCCATTTTTATTGAGCTCCCTCTGTCTCGTGCGTGCCTAAACAATGTGCGAAGCGGGTCAGAGAGACACGTAAATGGCTGAGCAGGCGAGTTGGCTCGGAGGTGTCATATCATATCAGGACAACAGTTTCAGCCACGGTTGACTTAGTGCCCCTTTAGATGTTTGAATTCATGACGGTAAGACACAATATTTTGGGGAGGAAACCGATCTCAAGCAAAGTGCGGGCTAAATAATTCATATGAATTGCCTCAAAATATCCATGCATGTGGCGATCGTTCGCCCTCCTCCCTTCCTCGAGATGGAGTCAAAAAAGTAGAGTGAGAAGAGTCAACCTTAGAAAAAGTCATCAGCTTTTCTCCGTCCTCGAAACAAACAAAACAAGTGCGTCCACGGTTGGATTCTTGGTACATGTGGCTGGAGCTATGGATTTCTCCCAGGTCATCCCACCGTCACCTCCCTTGCCTATATAAGCATGTCACCTCAAATTCCATCGCTCTGTGTTCTTGGTTCTCTCTCTCTCTCTATATATATATATGTATATATACCAAGCTTTTGTGGGCTTCCCGCAGGCAGAAGAGGCAAAGGTGTGGTTGCCGTGCATGTTCTGTTGTTTCAAGTAATTTTTTTGTTTTTAGCAGGACTTGTACTCCTTCATCGTTTCTCTTGTTCCTGAATCCAAATCCTCATCTTTTGGATCTGAGATCTACTGATTGCAAGCTGATGTTTTTATTGATTCGGTTCTTCCGCTCATTTTCTTAAGTGGAGTTTCTAAGTCTAATTATAAATGAAGGAGATGTCTTTTCTCTTGTGACTTCATTGATCTGCAGGAGCTTCACTCATGTACATCTACTTATTTGACTCAATCTTTGTTGAAATTAGTTTGAGCTTTCATTGATCTACGGTGATCTTGACCGGATGTGTCTTTCAATCATTGCTGTGCAGGAAGAAAATTGATAGGTAATTACTCTGTTCCAACTCG
The DNA here is from genome assembly GCF_036884655.1 of Musa acuminata AAA Group. Lineage (NCBI taxonomy): Eukaryota > Viridiplantae > Streptophyta > Magnoliopsida > Zingiberales > Musaceae > Musa > Musa acuminata. The sequence continues at coordinate 48,696 of NW_027021303.1, read as the reverse complement.
ACATGCCAATATCATTTTCGTTCCCAGAAGTTGATGATGATGCCAAGGATGAAAGCTCAAAAGCCATTCTCAATGACAATGTGAGGCCGGCCCTGAGGTCTTTGAGCTTCAAGGGTCGAGATGCCAATCCTTCCACGGTCAAAACTCTGCAGCCGGGCAAGTTAGTAGTCAAAGGATCCCTGAGCTTCAACAACACAAGGCAGATGCGCCCTTACCACTTTGAAACGATGATATCGCTAGTGAATCCTACCACCGAAGACGACAACTCGAAAAGTTCAAATGAGCCTGCAGTTTCAAGGTTTACTGTTTTGAAGGACAGGCCGAAGCATGAAGCTGCTGTGAAGTTGCAGAAAGTCTACAAAAGCTTTCGTACAAGAAGGCAGCTTGCAGATTGTGCTGTCATCGTAGAGCAGCAATGGTATGACGTATAGCATACGTATCTGATCTTCTTTTAGCTCAGACAACTAATATGTTTTCCTTTTCGCTACTTGCTTTAACCAGGTGGAAATTGATAGACTTTGCACTGCTCAAGCTGAGTTCTGTGTCGTTTTTCGACATTGAGAAAGAAGAATCAGCTGTTTCTCGATGGTCGAGAGCAAGAACCAGAGCTGCCAAGGTAAATTGCTTCTCTCTGCAATCAAATTACCAATGCCGTGACTGTCTTCCGATCGTGTGATGTCGAGCATTCATCCATGCTTGATTTGCAGGTTGGCAAGGGGTTATCAAAGGACCAAAAAGCTCAAAAACTTGCCTTGCAACATTGGCTAGAAGCGGTAAGTCTGGTAGATCCAAGATTCATATCTCTCTCCAATCTCCATTTGTCATATTTGTCGGTTTATTGGCAATCAACAGATTGATCCTCGACATCGCTATGGTCACAATCTCCATTTCTACTATGACTATTGGCTCCACAGTGAAAGCAGGCAGCCCTACTTCTACTGGTACGTTTGCAGAGTCCCGTTTCCTTGATGGCTTCTAATAATAGCTCATCGAGAAGAAACCATTTCTGACTCATCAGGCTTGATGTGGGAGAAGGAAAGGAGATCAATCTTGAATCAAAGTGCACGAGATTAAAGCTTCAGCAGCAGTGCATAAAGTATCTTGGACCCGTAAGCACTATAAATGCTTCTTCCATGAAATTTATGCGGAATGTAGCATATGAAACAAAATCTTGTGATACATTTCAGAGAGAAAGAGAGGCCTATCAAGTTGTAGTCAAGGATGGGAAGTTCATTTACAAGCTGAGCAGTGTACTTCTGCACACTTCTGAGGTTCCCAAAGATTCAAAGTGGATCTTTGTTTTAAGCACATCAAAGAATCTATACGTTGGTCAGGTAAACATCCTCATCCTTCCATACTATACCAAAAGATTAAATTTTGCTGTCTTTTAGAATAGCCTAATGTATCATCTATTCGCTACTGCAGAAGAAAAGAGGCACATTTCAGCATTCTAGTTTTCTCGCTGGAGGAGCTACGTCTGCTGCAGGAAGATTAGTAGTGGAGAATGGGGTTCTTAAGGTACGAAGATGATTCGGTAGGACAATTTGAACTTTGTTGAAGTCATATCTGTCTACGAGTATGCTCATTTCATAGCATTTGGCAGGCCGTGTGGCCTCACAGTGGGCACTACCAACCCACAGAAGAGAATTTCGAGGAGTTCATGAGCTTTCTTCAAGAAATCGGCATCGATCTAACTGACGTCAGGGTGAGCACGTCACTCGTCGATCACAGTGAGATTGTTCCCTTTTAGATTCCAGTATGATACCTTGGAACCACATATTTTCGCATTTCTACAGAGAAGTCCCACCGATGGCGATGATTTGCCCTGGAGAGGTCACAGAAGCAGCTATTCTGACATAAACTTGCCTGATGACATCACCATCGACCCTCAACCTGAAGAACAATTGTCTCATGCATCTACTGGAGAGATAAGCAACGATGCAAGAACTGGCTTTTCGAATGACGACCTGCAGCGCAAGGGAGTCCTCAGGGACACTGAAGAAGAAGCAGGCGAGGAGACAAATAACCCGAGAGAGTCAAAGAGTATCAGTTCGAACGAGACTTCTCTGACGCCGCACAACAAAAGGAGGAAGAAACATCCATACCGTCGGTGCTGATCCTTCGAAGGATCAACTCAAAGAAAGGGCTGACGTCGTGTCAGCTGGGGAAGCAGCTATCTTTCAAGTGGGCAACCGGGACAGGGCCGCGGATCGCCTGCGTGAGGGACTATCCATCCGAGCTTCCGTGCCGTGCTCTCGAACAAGTAAATTTGTCGCCACGAACTGCTGCGACTTCTAGATTTGCTTCTCCTCGGACTACAGCCAGCCAAAGCCCAAAGATGTCAAACTGAGCGGTTGACTTCACAAGGCGATAAAGCGTATTCATTTCCTAGGCATCGTAGAGAAATTGTTTATTCAAACTGTATCGACTTTTGATGGATCATCAGAAGCCAAAAAACCATACGTTTATAAAGATGCTGCTGTCGTGTGAATTGACAGCTGGTGGGTTGATACAATGAGAATTCAAGTAAAGAGCCCCGGTAGGTGTTACAATAGGACATGAGATCATCCGCCGCCGCTGGCGAAGCGTGAGTGATTAGGAGGAAGGGAAGGAGTGGCTCAGCGGGGACCGTCTCCTCGCCTCCGCCTGTCTACGCCGCCGCTCGGCTGTAAGCCACGTATCGCCGTCGTTTTCCAGATCTGTTTAATCGGGGGCTCTTATGGGGTACACCGGGAGCTGTCTCAGCCACAACAGGGCACAGGGTAACGAAGAACCTTCCGTGATGACAGAGCACGCTTGGTTCTGGCACGAATCTTAAATCCGTCAATAAGTTATTTACTCTTTGGTGAATCTCGAAGAACCGCGGACGCGGATCACCCCGAACGTACAAAAGAGGATCCGAAACCCTCCCCTTCAGAAACAATGGCCTCAAGCACGAATCTTATGTCAGTGAATCAAGTTATTCGTGAATCTCAAAAATCGGCTAACGTGGATCACATCCAACGCAGAACAGTTCGGTAACTCGCCCAGGAAACAAGTTAAGATCTGTACATTGAGAACGAGTTAAGATTCGTGTTCGACCGCAACCGCCGTGATCACATGTGACCCATTTTTTGAAATCATCGAGGTAAACGCACGTGGACGCGACCGTCCGTGGAAAAGGAAAGAGACGACAAGAAGAGGCGGACGTGTGTCGCAAGGATTAAATACTTTTTCATGAAAGCGGCGCGATCAAAGAATCCGACGGCCGAGAGAGTCGCGTTCAAATGAAGCCGAATGGGGTGGGAAACGGAAATCTGTGAACCGTTTAGGGTTTGGCGTCGCTGTTGAAATTTATATACGTCCGTTCTCCACATTTCGCTTTCGTTCTCGTACTTCCCCTTTTAGAAGTGTTCTTATGGTGGGTTTCAGATCCGTTTCCTCTGTTATTCTTCTATTAGCTGGAGACCTGTGGGGTATATGTTTGCCTTTCTGATCTCTGCTATCATTTTCAGGCATTGCCGAACCAGCAAACTGTCGATTACCCGAGCTTTAAACTCGTTCTCGTTGGTGATGGAGGAACTGGTGCAATTTCCTGTTCTTTGTCTCCTTTTATATATTTAACCCTTTGACTTTTGATTTATTGAGCACAAATGAGTTTCTTTGTACTTATTCTCATTGCTAGAACTGATGGTCTTTCTGCTTTAATCAATCGCATAGACATATCGGAACAAATTTAGCGTGTTCTTTTTTTAAATATTTTTATGCATGAAATTCCTGATTTTTTTTTGTCTTTTTCGAGCGACGTGGCTGGAATTTATTGTTAATCCTTTTGTTATCAATGGCTATTAAATTTGATGTATTTTTTGGTATTCGCTATTAGTTAATCACTGTGCATAACATTGATCAGATTATAAACTGGGACTTGAGAATTGGCAGGAATCTATCTCTCCCATTTGTTATAGTAATGCAACAAATAAACGTTCTTTTTGATTCATAGTCTTCGCTTCCCTTAACAGTGATCTTAAAATCTTGCATCTTTCTGAAAGAAGAAATTAATTCTTATATCTCTGCTTTTGTACTTAATCCTATGCTTTGCTTATGCTGTGCACAGGGAAAACTACCTTTGTGAAGAGGCATCTTACTGGTGAATTCGAGAAGAAGTATGAGCGTGAGTATCATGGCAAATCTTCAGACATTTCTTATTTGTTTTGGTTGCTGATTATGTATAAAATTGTCTTGGATTTTTTTAGCTACCATTGGTGTTGAGGTCCATCCGTTGGATTTCTTTACAAACTGTGGGAAGATCAGATTCTATTGCTGGGACACAGCTGGCCAAGAGAAATTTGGTGGTCTCAGGGATGGATACTAGTATGTCGTGGGCCCTTCTATTTTTAGTTTGATCGTAATGTGTTCACGGATGTGCTTTCTAGTCAATAGATGTATTGCACCTGTTGCTGTTTCTATTTTCTAAATGACAGATCTTATGGTATTTCTTTTATTAGTTAGCCCACTTTGAATGCTAAATTACTTCCTAATCTGTTAACTTAGCCCACATTGTACCCAATTCAGGTTCATTAGCCGATACAAAGACTTACAAATAATACTGTTGCTTATCTGACTATTTGGAAGCTCAGTTGTTTGTGGACTCTTTTCTTCTATAATCTATTTCAGATGGAGGAAAAATAAATTGTTAATGTAGAACTTTAAAGATTAATGAATAGGTACCATGATTTTGAGAAGGCACTAGTTGGGCATTCAAGTTACCCTGTGTCTTCGTCTATAAATAGTCAAGAATAAGAAGAGATTTTTTGCATGAGAAGAAGGCTAATTACATTTGAAACTACATAGATGTTACATTGTAACAACTTAAAATGCGGCACTTGGTCTTGTTTATTTGGACGTGATTGCAAAATTATTTGAGATCTCTTACATTATTGCTCTTGTGCAATCCAGATTAGTAGATGTATTGGAAATATGAATGTTTTGAATTTGTTATGGGAATTGATCATAATGCTAAGGATCATAAGTGGTCAAATAGAACTAAATATGTTGTAATACAAGCTACAATGTGAATAACCAATGAGATAGAGCAGAAAATGTTGTGATGCAATATTTTATGGGTGTCTGACTAGTAAGTTTTTGGATTATGGAAACTGTGTCCTCTCATTTAAGATGATGTATTGTGGTGTGACAAGGTTGCTAATTGGATTTTTTTATATAAATTTAAGATCATATTTTCTGTTATTGTTTGAGGATTGCACAAAATTGTTTGTCACCTTTTGGCTGCCAATATGATTAGTCACATTAATGATTTGCAGTAATTGTTATTGCATGGATTATTTTTGTCTTTATTTGACTGCTACAATTCATTTGTCGACAGCATTCATGGTCAATGTGCTATTATCATGTTCGATGTCACTGCCAGGTTAACCTACAAAAATGTCCCGACATGGCACCGGGATCTATGCAGGTCTTTTGACAAGACACTTTGAACTAAATGAGCACAAAATTCTCGTCACTTACAATTTAAAATGTGTAACTATCCTATTTGTCTCAAAAACCAGGGTCTGTGAGAATATTCCTATTGTTCTCTGTGGAAACAAGGTTGATGTGAAGAACAGGCAGGTTAAAGCAAAGCAAGTTACATTCCACAGGAAGAAGAACCTTCAATATTATGAGATTTCGGCAAAGAGCAATTACAACTTTGAGAAGCCCTTCCTTTATCTTGCTAGAAAACTTGCTGGGTAAATGCATGTTATTATGGTGTAAGGATTACATTGAGATAACTCTATAAGGTAAAACTGATGACAAATTCATTTGCAGGGACCAAAACCTTCACTTTGTCGAATCACCTGCTCTTGCGCCTCCAGAAGTCCAGATTGACCTTGCCGCACAGCAACAGTAAGTGCAGTTGATTATTTTATTATGACTCAAATCACTTTTTGAAATCTTAATTACATGTTTATCGGATTTGTTACTGGTTGTCACTTTCTGGATATGAGTCAGTCACATATATTCGTTCACATGTTTGGTTTTTGAATAGTCAATCTAAATTTCTTTTTTTTTTTTGGAGACTTGAGGGGTATCTTAACGGGGCACTTACCGAGATGACCATTTTAATGCATGTTGTACTTTTGATCAACGATGAGATGAATTTCTGTCATTAAATTGTTTATCTGAGTACAATTTGTATTGAGCATTCTAAAATGCTTTGTAGTTGTCGTAACTTTAAATTGCATATATAATTGCCTAAAAATTGTTAAGATCTATTTTATACCATATCTTACGTATAGTCAAATGACCTTATCCTTGTGTAGTATATGATTACTCTTTGTCTTTTTTTACCTAATCATCAATCTTATTAATGTATGCATATCTTGACCCATATCCCATGCCGTTAACTCTGTCACCTTATCACCGAGAACTGCCGTTAACATCTAAGCCAATTTTCAGCACTTATGTATTCATAGCAAGTTCAAGTCCCCACTGTGTCCATCTCTTCCTTATGCCACTTGACAATGGAGCTATTGAATGTATATGATAACATGGATCATCCATCTAACTTGCTATTTGTTTGTTCCAGACATGAAGCGGAGTTGGCTGCAGCTGCTGCGCAACCTCTTCCTGATGACGATGATGATTTATTTATTTGACTAGAAGATCCTACTCAAAAACCTTTATGCTGTGAGCAGTCCTTGTCTTGAATCATTTTGAGTTATTTTAACCATCCGCTTTTGAACTTGATTGATGAATTTGATTGACGAATTCAACAATCTTACATTTGATGTGGAGCAGATTGATTAGTCTCGTGCTAAGCGATCCATTTCTTTGATTGCTGAAATGACCAGTGTTAATTGTGCTTGCGGATTACAATCTCATGTTTATGCGTACGAAACGCTTCTCCTAATGTTTGATTTGCGTGCATCATTATTTAATATTCGTGTTGTTAATAAGATTGACATCTTTGAGAACGGTGTACAGAACGAAGTCTTCACCTTAAAATATATATATGTTTAGATTCATATCCCGCATTAAAAAATATAATCCTGAAATTTAAGATTCTAAAGATACTGACTTTAAAAATCTTAAAATATTTGTTAATCCCAATAATTAGATAATTCACGTCACGTAATTACTTATCACAGCAGATATCTGCCGAACAGTTATATATAACAGGAGATATCTGAACTGTTATATATACGTGAATTAGGGCACCCGATCACCAGTAGCATTAATCGTCTTGGTCTGGTCGGGTTAACATAATGGAGAACCCTATCGGTATTCTGATAAGATGCTGCTTCTGGATGGGGGCATCTCTCCCTCTTTTGGTGCGTCAGTAGCCAACGGAAGCCCGGCGGATGGCTTGCGCATCGCTCACACCCTAAACAGAGCACCGGCGGATGGCTTGCGCATCGCTCACACCCTAAACAGAGCGTCGGTCATTTCCATGGTAGTACATAAAGCCTACTGCACAGTGGTCGGTAGCTCACGCAGAGAAGCTGCTGCAGCTTCCTTTTCCCTCATCTTCCAAGACAAGACATGGATTCTACCTTTCACGCAAGGAAATTAATACGGAAGAGACAGAGGAGGAACATATTCCGAGCCCAGCATAAATTGCTCATCACTAGCAGCCGAACCAGGGTTTGACTTCTGCACCCCTGTTTTGATTGGAGGTTCTCTAAACGTTCGATTAAAAAGGAACTCTAAAAGTGAAGATCCTTTGCTAGAAAAGAAAATTCCCAAAATGAGAACTTTTCTCACGATCGTTTTATCTTGAGACAAGTGTTTGCGACGAGATGATAAGATAATTCTTGGATACTACTCTCGTAGGAAACACGAACAATGGAAGGGCGACTCTATCTATGGGTTATCTTATACGAGATATTATGCTGGGGCTGCTGCTGCTGCTGCTACTGATTCACCCCTCCACTTCGTCTCAGAAGCATTGATTCTCACGAGCAAATCCGCAGCATTACTACTTCCTTTTCTCCGTCCCGAGTTCGTATCGTATTGGCTCGTGCGAGAGAGCCGATGGTCTGCCCGTCTAGAGATTCTCTGCTTGCAAGAAAGAAAGCTTCAGTGCCTTTTCTGCTATGCTCGTTCTACCTTTCCCACTTGGGTGCTGCTTGTCCCTCTTTCTACTCCGATCTAATAGGCCTTTCCAAAAGAACTGCTCCGTAGCCGTGAGCCGCCCTGTGGTGGGATGCGGATTCCTGGTTTCCTCTACCATTCCACTAGCCACCAGTAGTTGCTATAAATACGGGTCAATGGAGTGGTTCTTCTTCACCGCTGGCGAGCCTGTTGCATGCAACATCACCAGCGCTCCCCGCACAGGACGGTGATCCAAATGTACCGCGGCGGCAGCTCGTACGCCTCCGGTTAGCCTTCGTCCGCTATGCTTTGTCTCGCTCCACAGCCTCGTCCGTGTTCTCTTCCACGTGCATAACGCATGCAAATCGAATGCAGGTTCGAGGAGTGCGACCAGGAGGCATGTCGACTACGGGAGGACTTACGTTGCCTGGCCGAAGGGCAGACATCGGGCCACCGTCGTCTGGCTTCACGGTTTAGGAGACAATGGCGCAAGGTACGTGCCGCAGCTCTCCTTTTGGCCGCATCTAATACAAATTAGAAGGTACTTTGGGAACGCAGGCATATAGAACATGATTTGATTTGATGATTTGATTCAGTTCTTAGATTATATGAATGTGTCTAATTAAATAAAATATATTATGAATACGATTAGATTTTAATTGTGATTATCGATAATGAAAGTTTTATTTAAAAGGTATGCATCATAAATTTAGATCAATTATTAATTTATTTCAAATTTTAACATTAATTTTTTTTACATAATAATATCATATCATGGTTTTTTTAGATATCTTTGGTAGCAATATTATTCAACGAGAATGGTATTAATCCTCTATAAATAATTTTGGATGAATAGTTCAACATTATATGAAAATTTTAAAATATTATTTTATTATAATGACACTTCATTGTATTCTTATAAATATCCATATATTTTTTGGATTATAAATGATTTGAGCATATGCAATTTACTGTTGAAAATTTAATGAAACAAATAATTTAGATGACTAATTGGAAAAACTATAAAAGACTCGGTTATGATAATTGCTAATAATATTTAGACTTTATTACAGTCTACAATTAGTGTGCTGAAATATTTTAAAATTTAATTTAAATTTGTTAATAATTCATTAGTTGACATATTAACGAAAGGACCGATTGATATTCAGTATAGAGAAATTCAAATTTATATTTTCAATATGGCTAATAAAACTATAGACTTAAGAATATTAAGCATGAGAATAGTTGAATTCTTTTTCATAAAATTTATTTTTGCATATGTTTCTTCTTAGTTTGACTCATTTAAAATTTATTATAATAAAATTAAGAGTTAGTTAAACTTAAATAAGCTGACTATTATATATTTTTAGAAAGAATTAAAATTAAAGTAGGAAAGACTCATAATATTTGAAGTACTACTCAAGGAGTGGTTAACAATAAAAAAAATTAAAGTATAAATTGTCTGAGTTTATAAATATTATTTAAACTTATAAAATCTTCACAGGAAAGAATTATTTGTACGGAAAGAAAGATTATGTGAAGAAAAACTATAAGGTTTGGTTTAAAACTGAATTGTATAAATCTGACTTTTGTATATTTCAAATTAAATATTACAGAAATCTTTTTCTAATACTTGGTATATTGATTATGATGCTTCAACATATGTTATCAATAATAAAGATTCATTTTAATATGAAAATCAAAAGAGAATAAAATATTCATAGTTATAAGCAAATATATTTAGGTGAAAGTGATAATAGTTTGTATTTATCGCCTATGCCTAAGATTTATTTGATAAATCTTGAGCATATATGATATAATCTTACAATTATAAAAATTTAAATTCTTTATCTAGAATTGTTAGGATATTATTTCTATCATAGTGGTTGCAATGGTTCAATAAAAGTTAACCTTTAAATTCTATATGATAGCATATACAAAATTAATATGAATCTTGAGTTTATAACGATCTTATAATCTAATATTAGATAAAATATAGTTTTATTAACTTTTTGAGATTATGTATGCTTATATCTACGGGTTACTTTTATTTTTTTTTTTTTTTAGTGAAGAAAGATATTTTATCATATTTATAGATAATATGTTAAGATATAATGTCTTATACTAAAAAAAGAGATAGAAATTTTGTGACTTCAAGGGGATCAACCTTCTTTTGATCGAGGGGAGTAACCTTCAAATTGGTCAAAAGCTTTGAATTATATTTAATTACTTAAAAAAGATAACCGAAGATATTACATATATATATAATTATTTAATCCCTAATCAGCTAAGACTAGGATTTCTAACAAAGGAAATAAATAAAACTAATAATCCTTAATTGGCTACATCAAAGGACTTTAACCATAATTAGAAAAAATAGATAGAAAAATAAAGATTAATATTAAATCTCTAAAATTAAAGACTCCTAACATTTTCTGTCTCTCCAAAATAGTCTTGTCCTCAAGGTTGAGCAACGATAAATTTTAAAAATTTCTCCTTTAATACTTTATAAGACTACCAAGTGACATCTTCGATTGGTAATTTAACTTATTGAATAAGTACATCAATGTCAGGATATCTATCACGTATCACAACACATCAATCAATTAAATAATATATTTTTATATTATTATTATTAAAAATTAATTTGGTGACATACTTTGAGGCTACTAATCGATTTTTATGACTGCGAAATTTTATCTTAAGACTTGGTATGATCGAACTCAATTGCCAAGTCGTTGAAGATACTTTGTAATATATTGTATTAGTCTTCTTCTCTAAACAAGTATTATTGTAACTCTATGTATTATGGTATAAAATACTTGATATTTATAGAAAAAAATTTAGAAACAACTAATGTTAATTAATAACTTGAGTTCTCCTATATTGATTATTGGTTTATTTACTTAAGATTTACAGTCTAATGTGTTTGAATGAACATGTTCTTATGATTCAGTTTGTGAGCAACCTATAAAAAATATGTTGATGAGTAGATATTATAATTGACATTCTTGCTTGTATACTTAAAGTTATTTATTTTTGTTATTATGTTCACACACACACACATATATATATATATATATATATATATATATATATATATATATATATATATATATATATATATTAGTTGAATATGATGATAGGATTATTTTGAGAAGATAAATTACAGAAGTCATTTTGGACTATATTAGAAAGGGTTAATAGTATTGTGATACATAAAAGAAAATATGATATTGATGAGACATAACCGTTGTGACTCACATTATTAGTTAAAATTAATATAGTATTATTATATTTGTTGAACTTATTGGTATGTTTTTTTTAATTCGCACACGCATAATTGATTTTAAAATTTTATAATCCAATTGAGTAAAATTATTTTTAAAAATAAAATTATTTATCTTTTTTTATTTTGAACCTTTTGTATCTTATTAATTAATTGGTCAAGTGGGAGAATGTTAGATTATGTGATCTTATCTAATTAAATAAGATATATTATAGATATGATTAAATTCTGATCATGGTTATCGGTCAATATAAAGGAAATCTATGGTAGGATTTTTTAGGAGATACCTTCATAGGAGAAATACTTCCAATTACTTATTCTAGCCCATCTGCTCTCACTTATAATTAGACAAAATTTTTTAGAGACTATATACATAAAAATTAAATATACTGATACTTGATATTATCAAGAGATTATAAATCTTCTTTAATCTCACCTCAACCATGTTAATCAATCAACGAGAGATTACAAATTTTTTTTCCTATTTTTAGCATTGTTTTACCTATATAGTCTTTGTATTCTTATAATCGAATCATGAGCGGAGAATGTCAATCCACTATTAGCGGGTGTGGGGAATAAATCTTTCTTTCGCCCCCGTCGAATCCATGCAAAATTCCAACATCATTTCTTTAGCCCTCGTCGACCTAATAAAACAAATCCAACGTCCCTATCTCTCTCTCTCTCTCTCTCTCTCTCTCTCTTATTTGGGGTTTATGACAAGTCGTGAATCAGAAGTAGTACAGGATGCTGATCGCTGTAATTAATCATTGTGATTCTTTGGGATGGTGTTGCTTTTCGATTGACGTTGTTGTCTTGAAGGTAACGCTCTGTTTCATGGCTAAAGTATTCTTGTCAGGCCATCGTGCTCATAGATTCGGTGGAATAACAATTCATCTGCTAGTATTGCAACCGAGTGTCGATGTTAAGCCATCGTCCTCATAGTTCTTAATGCAGTTCTTATGCAAACAACAATTCGGTAGTACGCATGAATTCACCTTCTTCTTCTGCTCTTGTTCAGCTGGTACCAGCTCCTGGAAACCCTTCCTCTGCCAAACGTAAGAGGTTATCCTTGTTGGGTTTTTAATGAATTTACCTCACTTGCTTACTAGTAATTTGGCACTTGTGTGAGAAATAGCTAATTCGAGCATGAACATGTGATGTGGCATTGCAGATCAAGTGGATATGTCCTACTGCTCCTACCCGACCTGTGTCTCTTTTTGGTGGATTTCCATGCGCAGCATGTAACTCTCAATGATCTGCTTACCGTCACTCCATCTTGACTGATCTTATATGACCTCCTCTGTTGTGTTCCACGCAGGGTTCGACATTGCGGACCCTTCACAGGATGGTCCTGATGACGCCGATGGATTGGAAGCTTCAGCAGCACATATCGCAAATCTTTTGTCGTCTGAGCCAGCTGATGGTATAGCTTTTGATGTTAGCATCGTTGTACTGCTGGTTAAGTATACTGACTCGACTGGGATTGATTCCTCCCTCCCTCCCTCCGATCGGTGCAGTAAAACTTGGAATCGGTGGGTTCAGTATGGGTGCCGCGACTGCCTTGTATTCTGCTTCTTGCTTCGCACATGGAAGATACGGAAATGGAGGCCGATATCCCATAAACCTCAGTGCAGTCGTTGGTCTCAGCGGCTGGCTTCCCTGTTCCAGGTCTGTTCCATCGCGAGTCAACGCAATCCTTGGATCTATTTTCTTCTTTATTATTGCTGTGTGTGAATCGGAGGCATAAGAGTACTTGGTCGTTCTTTCATCCAGGAGCTTGAAGACCAAGGTGGAAAGCTCACTGGAAGCTGCAAGGCGAGCTGCCTCCTTGCCACTTTTGCTCTGTCATGGAACAGGTACCGTACGTAGCATTTACCTCGTCGAGATTTTTGGATTTTTGATTTGATCCAAGGAGCGTTGAGCTTCTCTGTTATGTTCTTGCGCTGGTTATGGCAGGGGATGGAGTGGTTCCCTATAAACAGGGAGAAAGGTCTGCGGAGACGTTAAGGATGTCGGGGTTTCGAAATCTCAGGTTTGAGGCCTACAATGGGTATGTTTCTGCTGCAGTTTCTCGACCTTAGGCCAACTATCATGCTTTACTCAGATAGCGACTCGGAACAATGCAGACTCGAGCATTATACGATTCCGGAGGAAATGGATGCCGTCTGCAAGTGGATCACCGCGAGGATGCAGCTCGATGGGTCTCGCGCTTGACTCCGGAGATGCTGTGTTTGTGTTGTGATCGCATCGAGGCGTCGATGGAAGTGCATCTCAATAGTATATGTATGCGCTCCGGTACTTTTTCGCGACGACGTGTCCGTAGTGCCTGTGCTGTGCTGTGAGAGCTGCGTATGTATTGTGCTAGATTTGTTTCCCTATTTATCTGTCTTCCTATGAATGAATAGTTTGATTACTTTGGTTGCATTGTGTGGTAAGAGAGATGAGTTATCCTACGCTTTTCGTATTGCTGTGGTTTCCATATGCTTGTGCTACGTAGATATCTGATTAGATGATCAGAGTTTCAAAGTGAAACTGCAAACTAATAAATTTTGCTGACGCTGTTAGGACCTTCTGATTGTTATGTACAAAAGTTCAACGTAATGTAAAGTTGAATATAAAAAAGATCGTCGCGGGTGTTTGGCAGATGAAAAAACATTAATCGGAGGCAATGGCTATGGTGGGAGAGAGAGATGCAGGTGTCAACAGAGAATGGAGGTTATCTACCAATGATCATGCAGTAGTTCTATGTTCAGGCATGACAAGTCATGAAGAAGAAGAATACTTGACATATTATTCCGACAAGTAGCCTGCCTTTATGAGAAATCTATCATCGATACTGGGCCATATTTAGAGCAAAACGTGAATTCTCCAACATTTCAACCAATTCAACGTATTAGA